>NW_026596401.1:0-1348 GCF_907164565.1 Psammomys obesus | reverse complement strand
TTCTACTCAACGACAGCTTGGTCAGGGAAGAAATGAAAAAAGAAATGACAGACTTTCTAAAATTCAATGAAAATGAAGGCACAACTTACCCAAACTAATGGGACACAATGAAAGCAGTGCTAAGAAGAAAGTTCATAGCACTCAGTGCCTCCAGAAAAAAGTTTAAGGCATCACATACAAGTAACTTAATGGCACGCCAAAAAGCCCTAGAAAAAAAAAGAAGCGGAAACACCCAAGAGGAGTGGATGATTGGAAATAATCAAACTCAGGCTAAAATCAATGAATTAGGAACAAAGAAAACAATTCAAAGAATCAATGAGAACAAGAGTAAAATCAAAAAGATGACCAAACCCTTAGCCAAAGTAACTAAAAGGCAGAGAGAAACTATCCAAATCAGCAAAATCAGAAATGAAAAGGGGGACATAATGACAGACACTGAGGAAATCCAAACAATCATTAGGTCACACTACAAAAGCCTATATGCCACAAAGTATGAAAAGCTAAATGAAATGGACAATTTTCTTGATAGATTTCATTTACCAAAATTAAATCAAGATCAGGTAAAGAGATTAAATAGATAATAGTAATAGCAATAGTAATGAAAACTGCATTGTACTGGTATAGAAAGAGAATGCTGGAACAATGGACTCAGACAGAAGACCCAGAAATAAACCCATACATCTAAGGATATTTGTTTTTTGACAAAGATGCCAAAACCATACAGTGAAAGAAAACACATCATCTTCAAAGGTGCTGGTCTAACTAGATGTCTACATGTAGAAAAATGCAAATAGATGCATATTTATCACCCTGCACAAAACTAAAGTCCAAGTGGATCGAAGACCTCAACATAAAAACAGACACACTAAACCTCTGAGAAGAAAAGTGGGGAAGAGCCTTGAACTCATTGGCACAGGAGACAACTTCCTGTACAGAACACCAACAGCACAGGCTCTATGATCAACAATCAGTAAATGGTACCTTATGAAACTGAAAAGCTTCTGTAAAGCAAAGGACATTGTCATCAGAACAAAATGACCACCTACACATTGGAAAAGGATCTTCACCAACCCTATATCTGACAGAGGGCTGATATCCAGAATATATAAAGAACTCAAGAAGTTAAACAGCATCAAAACAAGTAATCCAATTAAAAAATGGGTACAGAGCTAAACATAGAATTCTCAATAGAGGAATTTCAAATGACAGAGAAACACTTAAAGAAATGCTCAACATCCTTAGTGATCAGGGAAATGCAAATCAAAATGACCCTGATATTTCACCTTACACCCATCAGAATTGCTAAGATCAACAACTCAAGAGACAACACATAATAGAGAGGACGTGG
>NW_026596400.1:0-2406 GCF_907164565.1 Psammomys obesus | reverse complement strand
TGTACTTGAGCATACTTCAGATATATGCCTAGGAGTGGTATCTTTTTTTTTAACTTTTATTAATTACACTTTATTCATTTTGTATCCCCCCATAAGCCCCTCCCTCCTCCCCTCCCAGCCCCACCCTTCCCCCTTTCTGCATGCATGCCCCTCCCCAAGTCCACTGATTGGGGAGGTCCTCCTCTCCTTCTTTCTGATCTTAGTCTATCAGTTGTCATCAGAAGTGGCTGCATTGTCAGGGTTCTAGGTTATCTCTATGAATAGTCCTTGGTTGGAGTATGAGTCTGTGGGAAGTTCCTGTGTTCAAATTTTCTTGTTCTGTTGCTCTCCTTGTGGAGTTCCTGTCCTCTCCAGCTCTTACTATTTCCCACTTCTTACATAAAATTCCATTCACTCTGCCCCACAGTTGGCCATCAGGCTCAGCATCTGCTTTGACAGTCTGCATGGCAGAGGCTTTTCAGGGGCCCTCTGTGGCAGGTTCCAAGGTTGTTTCCTTTTTAGGAGTGGTATCTTGACATAGCACTATTACTAATTTTCTGAAAAAGCATCATATGTATTTCCAAAATGGTTGTACAAGGTTGCATTTCCACCAGCAATGGAGCAGGGTTTCCTTTTCTCCACAATATCTCCAGCATGTGTTGTCACTTGAGTTTTTGATCTTAGCCATTCTTATGGGCATAAGCTGAAATCTCAGGGTTGTTTTGATTTGCATCTCCCTGATACATGAGTGACCACAAAATTTCTACCAGATAACTCCATTAGCCTGTAAACACATTCAGCAAAGTGGCTGGATGCAATATTAACTAAAAAATATCACTAGCCTTCCTGTATATAAAAGGCAAATTTCTGAGAAAGAAATTGGGGAAACAATACCCCTTACAATACCCGCAAATAGCATGAAATACCTTAGTGTGACTCTAACCAAACAAGTTAAAGACCTGTTTGAAAAAATCATCTACAGAGAGTTCTCTGTTTAGCTATGTTCCCATTTTTTAATTGGATTACTTGGTTTGCTGCTTTTCAGCTTCTTTAGTTCTTTATATATGCTGGATATCAGCCCTCTGTCAGACAAAGGGTTGGTGAAGATTCTTTCCCAATCTGTAGGCAGTCATTTTGTTTTGATGATGGTGTCCTTTGCTTTACAGAAGATATTCAGCTTCATGAGGTCCCATTTATTGATTGTTGCTCTTAGAGCCTGTGCTGTTGGTGTTCTGTTCAAGAAGTTGTCCCCTGTACCAATGAGTTCTAGGGTATTCCCCACTGTTTCTTCTAACTGATTTAATGTGTCTGGTTTTATGTTGAAGTCTTTGATCCACCTGGACTTTAGTTTTGTGCAGGGTGATAAGTATGGATCTATTTGCATTTTTATACATGTAAACATCCAGTTAGACCAGCACCATTTGTTGAAGATGCTATCTTTTTTCCATTGTATGGTTTTGGCATCTTTGTCAAAGATCAGGTGTCCATAAGTGTGTGGGTTTATTTCTGGGTATTCTGTATAAGATATTTGAAAATAGACAATAAAGTTTAACAAGTGGAATAAAAATAAATTGTTTTATAATAAACATATTACTAAAATAGAAAAAAGCAAACTAGTAGAACAAATTGTAGCAAAGTTAATGAAGAGAATTGATAGTTTACTTCAGAATAAAAAATAAAGAAAGAAAGAAACTTCCTCATTGGTACAGGAGAAAACTTCCTGAACAGAACACCAACAGCACAGGCTCTAAGAGCAACAATCAATAAATGGGACCTCATGAAATTGAAAAGCTTCTGTAAAGCAAAGGACACCGTCATCAAAACAAAGCGACTGCCTACAGATTGGGAAAGAATCATCACCAACCCTCTATCTGACAGAGGACTCATATCCAATATATATAAAGAACTAAACAAGCTGAAAAGCAACAAACCAAGTAATCCACTTAAAAAATGGGGAACAGAGCTAAAGAGAGAATTCTCTGCAGAGGAATATCGAATGGCAGAGAAGCACTTAAAGAAATGCTCAACCTCATTAGCCATTAGGGAAATGAAAATCAAAACAACCCTGAGATTTCACCTTACACCCATCAGAATGGCCAAGATGAAAATCTCAAGGGACAACACATGCTGGAGAGGTTGTGGAGAAAGGGGAACCCTTCTCCACTGCTGGTGGGAATGTAAACTGGTACAACCACTCTGGAAATCAATCTGGCGCTTTCTCAGACAACTAGGAATAGCGCTTCCTCAAGATCCAGCCATACCACTCCTAGGCATATACCCAAAAGAGGCGCAAGTACACAACAAGGACATTTGTTCAACCATGTTTGTAGCAGCTTTATTTGTAATAGCCAGAAGCTGGAAACAACCCAGATGCCCCTCAACTGAAGAATGGATGCAGAAACTGTGGTACATCTATACAATGGAGTA
>NW_026596399.1:0-1685 GCF_907164565.1 Psammomys obesus | reverse complement strand
GGACTGAGAGAGACCCTCACTGGAACAGGAAGGGTCCTGACCTGTCCGCTCATCCAGGGATCATCACCCTGTGATTTCACATGGAGGAATCATGAAGAGCTCAGAGCATTGCTTTTCTCTTGATTTCATGATGCTCTGTGCCTGGGGCCAGTGATGGCTCCTGTATGAGTCCTGTCAGGACATATTTTCTTTCACAAATATAGTTATGGAGATTGCACACTTCTTGTATAATGTAAGAGAATGCGCCATGTGCAGCCTGGCATTTATAAACTCTGTAATTTCATGGATCAGAGAGAGGTTTCATTGACCTTACTTTTCTGTCAATTTCCTGCCTCACATTTTTCCGATTTCTGAGCAATCAACAGTCAGGAAGCCTTCGTTTTTGTTCTGCTATTTTTGTGACAGCATTAAAAACAACATTAGAGAACAAACTGTGCAGAGACACATGATTTGTTTGAGGAGTTCTCTCAGATGCTGAGCATCCTGGAGAAGGACACAGTGGGCAGTCACACACTGGGCCTGCGTTTTTCTTCACTGCTTCAGATATGCTAAATTACAATATACTCTACTTCATTCATGTTAAAGCTTATGTTTTAGACATTAGAAAAAATGTAACTTGCTGAACTTTAGCCTACTTTCACAGTCAGTTTTTGGTATGAATATGATTGAATTCTTGCAAACAAATTCTCATAAAATAAGATTTAATCAAAGAAAGCTACACCAAAACAGTCAATGCATTTTTATGAAAAAAAAAACATCTACATATTTAAAAACTTTGAAAGAAAAACATATCAAGATGTGTCTAAACTATGAAATAGAATCTGGCCACAAAGATGTAGAAACATTATAAAAAGACACCAAACACAGAATGCTGAGTGCCAGGTGAGCACTGAAACTGTAGGGTGGGATGGGCAACAAGACCTGCAAAAACACTTGGGTTACTGTTCCAAGGGTGTCCACAGTGCAATGCCTTTCCATCTAGGATTAAATTATGTGTCCTTAAACAAGAGAATATCTGAAATCCTCTCTTTGATATTCAAATAACATCACAAATGTCCTCTGCAAAGACAGGCAGTAGGAAGGATCCACAAGAAGCAAAGCATCAGGAAATGATCTTGGAACCTGATCATGCTGCCAGGTTTGGTAGATGGGAGCAAGGGCCAGAGAAACAGGACTGCTGGTTTCTGAATATTAGAAAGGCAGGCAACAGGTTCTTCAGAAGAGAGAACTTCATAATGGAGCAAGAACATGCATGTGCCATTTCAGAGTCTTTGTCCATGGAGGGAATAAAGTGTGATGTCGTCTTAAATCTGTGATTGAGGTACAATCGAAGTAGACATTTTTCCTACAGTTTTCAGATGTGTCTGGGTACTTATGAGTCTGAGCCTAAACATCTGCATGTACGTGTGGACAATGGGGTACAAAAATTAAAGTGCATAAGTTCAAATAAACAATGTTACGTAAATATTTTGTTAAACACTGTGCCAATGAGATCTCTAAATTAGAAAATATTCTGGGAAATTTGAAAGAGAATAACTTATTTATTCAGAAATTTTCACTGAATGGTTTTATATTGTCCAAAATTCCATATCTAAGATATACTCAAGGTGAGAGTTTATTTAACATGTTTCCAATCAGTGCTGTAGGCATGACTGGGTTTTCCTGTTTATCACAGTGACATTTGA
>NW_026596398.1:0-1142 GCF_907164565.1 Psammomys obesus | reverse complement strand
TTGTTAATTGGGTCTTTCAGCCACTTATCTCGGTCTTTATCCCAACAGTGAACAAAATGATTGTAGCTACTTTATATCCATCAGTCATTGGGAAGCCAATTAACCTGTTCACAGTTTTCTATGCTCTATTAGTCTTTTTTCTCTAAGCATCTCCCTTCTCTGTGTTTTTGTATGTGTCTGCCTATCTGTCTCCTCTGTCTGTCTGTCTGCTCCCTCTGTCTACATTTCTTTATCTCTCCCTTTTTCTCACATTTTGGACAGTATGGATGAGGTTCAGTGAAATGAACTCACAAGACTTCTCAGTGGGTAAAATATAGTTCATGTAGGAAAACAAACTGCTGGGTTATGTCATCAGGGTAGGTGAGAGGAACAGAAAGTCAGTTTTAAGGAGTCAGGTAGGTAGGAGAAGAAAGGTTGGAAAAGCCTGGAAGTTCCAGCAGGCTGTTTGTGTTAATCAGCTTGCCCAAGCTAGCTGACCATTTGAGTAACATAGGGAATGTAATGGCTTTCCTTAGACTTCTGTTTACCTGATAAATTTCCTTTTGTTTCCTGGCAACCTTCTGTTTAGGACATTGTCAGTAGTATAATTATTTTTAAAATGATGCACACAACAGATGTTATCTGAAAGACACATTGAATGGAGATGGAGAAGGGGGAGAAAGCGAGAGAGAGAAAGAGAGAGATCTTAGCCATTCTGACAGGTGTAAGGTTACTACTCAGCAATTAAAAAGAAGGAAATCACGAAATTTTCAGGCAAATGGATGGAACTAGAAAAAGATCAGTCTATGTGAGGTAACCCAGAAGCAGAAAGACACACATAGTACATACTCACTTATAAGGGGATATTAGCCATATAATATAGAAAACATACTAAAATCTATACTCCTAAAGAAGCTGAACAACAGGAGGACCCTAGGGAAGATGCTCAATCCTCATTCATAAGGGCAAACAGGATAGACATCGGAAGTAGGAGAAGACAGGAAACAGGACAGGAGCCTACCACAGAGGGCCTCTGAAAGACTCTACCCAGCAGGGTATCAAAGCAGAGACCGAGACTCACGGCCAAACTTTGGGCAGAGTGCAGGGAAAGCAGTCTTTTTAAAACTTAATTTATTTTCAACTCTCTCTCTCTCTCTCTCTCT
>NW_026596397.1:0-1904 GCF_907164565.1 Psammomys obesus | reverse complement strand
TACTTTTCAGATAGTTATGCAACAAATATTGCTCTACTTCTCCTGGATCAGATCCAGAAACAATATAGCTTACATTGAATTAAATAAGACAAGTTTTCTTTGGGATTGTTTTTAAAGATCTTTTCTTTTCTTTTCTTATTTTCTTTTCTTTCTTTTCTTCCTTCCTTCTTTCCTTCCTTCCTTCATTCCTTCCTTCTTTTCTTCCTTCCTTCCTTCCTTTGTAACTAACTAGTCTGCCCATATGTATACCTACATGCCAGAAAATGGCACCAGATCTCACTATAAATGGTTATGAGTCACCATGTGATTGCTGGGAATTGAACTCAGGACCTTTGGAAGAATGACCAGTGCTCTTAATCTCTGATGTTACTTATACCAACAGGCTCCCACAACTTTTTTCTCATGGTTCAATTTTTATCTTATGTCTCTGGTCCTTCTTAATTAATATCCTGGTACAACCAACATCCTCAAGATTCCATACTCAAAAATTTAACTTATGGTAACTGAGCAATGTTAACTCTTAACCACTACAATCAATCCCTTCCTTTAAAGACCTCCAGAACTCACTATCCTTGGAGAAATCTGTGGTTTCTTACCTGATGTTCCTTATGACAGTGTCCTTGCCCAGCAAGAAATAGGCAGATGAGCCACTGCCCCTGTTTCCTGAAAAATTTCAAGAGCCTAATGTTAAGCATGAGGTTGGCTGACCAATGGTAACTTCAAATCAGGATAGAAAGAATAGTTGGTGATCCCTGAGCCTTAGGTACAGGAGCTGTGATGTGGATTTATCAGTTGGGACTGGGCTCCACAAATGTGCATTTTGATTAGTTGTGTTTTTTCTATGATGGTCTATGTCTGTTACAAATAGAAGTTTTCCTGATGAGGAATGGGGATTAAACTTATCTTTGAGTAAAAGAACAAATATTTAGATGTAGTTAAGGATTGTAATGGTTTAATAAAGGGGTGGTATAGGTTCATCCCGAAGATTTATGACTGCACTAGTCCTGGGTAGGTAGCCAGATTTCAACACCAGGACTGTTTCTCCCATTGTTGAGTGGATCTTAAGTCCTATTAGTAAGCTGTTGGTTACCACCAAAGTATTTTTTAAAGGCTTTTTAAATTAATTAATTAATTTTTTATTAAATACAGTTTAATCACTGTAACTCAGCTGTAGCCACCTCCCTCATCCCTCTCAATCCCAACATCCCTCCATCATCTCCTCCTATGTCTCTCCTCCAGTCTTCTGATAGGGGAGCTCCTGTTCCCCTTCCATCTGATCCTAGTCTATCAGGTTTCATCAGGACTGGCTGCATTGTCTTCCTCTGTGGTCTGGTAAGGCTGTACTCCTATCATTAATGAAACTACTACACAGTTAGTTATATCGTACCATGGTAGTGGTCATTTTAATTGGGACAATTCCTGGCCCTCAGGAGTTTGTGTAGATGGTGGTGTTGGTTGAAAAAGATAAAACAATATTTGGCAGTGTTCCTTTCACTATGACTCCCAAATAGAACATAAAGAAAAACTTTTGGGAGTGGTTGACTTTAACACTTCAGGAATTTCCTCACATGAGAGTGTGTGCCTATTGCAATTACATTTTTCTTAGTGAACTTTTCTACTTTGGGGTTAAACTCTATTTCTCAATTATTAGGCTGAATTTTGAGCAAAACATACTTTCAATAGATGTAGAGTCCTTTTTAAAAGGTGCCCACACTGAGGGAAATATAGGCGAAGGATCAACAGAGAGTGGAGTTTGTGTCTGTCACTGTCAAGGTCATGCCTGCCCAGCCTGGTCTGTTCTTATACTGAAATTTGTTCTTGCTTCCTTGTTTGCTAAAATTCAGTGCTAGACTGCTAGCTCAATTGTTGTGCTGTGATGATGTCTTCTCTTTTATGAGCACAAG
>NW_026596396.1:2482949-2512785 GCF_907164565.1 Psammomys obesus | reverse complement strand
CTTTTAGCTAATACTACCAAATGTTGGAAAAGGCATACATATGCCCGTTGTTCCTAATTGAGGGTTGAGGGCTTTGTGAGAAATAATAGACTGTGTTCATGAGTGACATTTATTCAGTGTATTACACTTGTTAGCTTTAAATTACGTTTTCTCGAAATGATGAAATATTTTGGAACCTTTTGTACAACTGTCAATAAATGTACTATTTTTACTTGTGAAAAAAAAACACTTAGATTCTTCATAAAGAAAGAACAAGAGTCAGTAAAGGTACAAATGGGTTAAATGATGCTGTTTTATAGTTTCAAAACTTGTGTGTTTTAAAATGTGACTAAGCAGAACAATGTGTGATTGTAGTTATATGAATGAGAGAAATGACTATCAAGAACATAGTAATTGGGAATACATTGTTATTAGATATAATCACTAGAATATTATGTGCTATAATGTTATTTGATGGTAGGCTTAAATCCAGGAAGCCCAGAAAAAAAAACTATTTTAAAAGCAACATGATTAATACAATGAGTGAAAGTTCTGATCCTGAGGTTACTTAAAGCCAAAGCAGTCTAAAATAAAAGCTGCACTAGGAAACAAGAACAAGAAAAATAAATGAAATGAATAGAATTTGATACTAAATATTATTCATATAGGGTCAATTATATAAAAATTCACTTTAAATGGTGATTGTCTCCATACTCCTATTACAGACATAGCTATTCAGATTACTTACAAAAGCTTCCTATATTTTTATGTAATATATTCATATTCACATGCAATTAAAAAACTCAAAAGGAAATGGAGAGAAGTTCATTTTGCTGATGCTAATCCCCCCTCCCTGCAAATGATACCGCAGTTATGTTAATTTCATGTGAAGCAAACAACAGAGTAAGGAATAATGACTGAGGCAAACTAATTCATTACACAGAGACCAAGAGGGCAGTCTTCCAAGTGGCAATGACAATTCATATGCTTCTCCCTAATGACAAGTGTTGAAACAAGTAAGGTAAAATATGGAAAGTATTATGAAAATGTCTATAGTAGTAGTAGAAGACTTCAACATTCTCTTGCTATAATTAATAAATCAAGGAAACAAGTGACCAGAAAATGACAGATAATCTGAAGAGCATCATGAGTCATCTTAATTTGCTTGATACAGAATATACCAACTATAGTAGAATTCACTTCTCTCAAGGTAACAAGGACTGTTTACAATCAGAACTAATCCTTGGGACACATATTAACAAATATAACAAAATAGAAGCTATCTTAGCCACTTTTCTATTGTTGTGACAGTACATCATGACCGAGGCAACTTATAAAAGACAGCATTTAATTGTTTTTTCAGAATGTTAAAGACCCATGGTGGTGGAACAAAGGCATTGTGGAAGTAACAACTGAAAGCTCACATCTTGATCCATAAGTAGAAGGCAGAGAGAGAGAGAGAGAGAGAGAGAGAGAAAGAGAGAGAGAATGAGTGCTTTTGAAACCCCAAGGCCCCAGTGACACACATCCTCCAATAAGGCTTAACCCTTTCCAAATAGCTCTACAAAGTAGAAAGTATTGTATTCAAACATATGGCCTATGGGGGATATTTTCATTCAACAATCACAAAAGCTATGCAAAAGAGAGTTCAAACCAAAGTTTTAAGACATTATTAAGGATATCAAGGATATGGGAATAGAATGTGTAATGTTTCAAATTCTCTCTCTCGAAATCTTTACTAATACACACAAAGTCTTTACTCAACAAGATGAGGAACATGAATCTAAATAATATTAGACCCAGTAAGGCTACAGACAAAAAGAACTGAATTAAATGGATAGTAGATGTGGAGTGACAGAATTCTTAGCTATGGTGTGAGGAATGGATAATAAGGAGACAAAGGCAAACATTTCTACATCATAATGGAATAGTACCAGAAAGAGGTGCTTGAATACAATTGAAGCTTGTTAGAAACACTCATGCTAATGTTTATTAAAATTTGTAACCATGTATGTATATGGGTTTGTATACAAATTTAGTTACTTGTTCTTTTTGGTGAGATGTACTAGAAAAAGGCTGTATCAAGTAAGATAATCCCATCTAATGGGATTGATTGCTACTACTAATATTTTGTCATAAAAGGAAATAAGACTATATAAAAGGCTGTCTTGTCTGAAAAACTAAAATATATGTAATATAAAGCAAAAGGGAAATGGTGACATATTAGATTTTAACCTACAATAAGTAAATATGTATCATGACTTTATCATACAGTTGAATGAAACCATAAACAGAGAAGCAGTGATCCATCTTGCACAGAAGAGTTTCAAAGAATTTGGGGCAAAGAGATGGTTCAGCAAATAAAAGTGCTAATGACCTAATGACCAGAGTTTGACCCCCAGAGCCCATGTGAAAAGCAAAATGGGGTAATGAGCATCTGCAACCCCAACTCTCCAGCCATAAAAAGGAAAGCAAAAAAACAATAGTCATGGGTCATGGGTCAACCAGCCTGGAGTCCACAGCCTGTCAAAAGAAACAATAAGGGAGATCCTGCCATGGAAACAGGGTGGAAAAAAAAAACCATTTCTTGAAATGTGTCCACATGTGTGCTGAGGTACATGTTTGCTTCTTCCCACCCCCAATTAAAAAATAATTTGTACACATATTCCTTCTTTTTTTAACTTTTATTAATTACACTTTATTCACCACATACTCCTTCTTGAAGAATGCATTTGTAACTACCTACCATAGCAGTTATGTATGATCCATTTCTTAAAGGCTTCAGTCTAACAGACAGGGCAGCAATGAAGATATTCTAAAGAGACACTTTTGTCTTCAGTATATCACACTGTTGAAACAATGAACCACAAACAAATGGGAATTTCTCCAATAATATCATTCTGGGAGAAGGAAAGGGCCCCAGCTTGAAGGGAAACTTGTCCCCCAGAAAGAGATTGGACACAGTTTTAAAAGCTTGTTAGATGAATTTACAGGATGGGAGAGAAGTTCAGACAATGATGGGTCAGTGATGGGCAAGGTCCAGACTGATTAGATGTGTATATCCTTGGCCCTCTGTTTAAATTTTAATTTTTCTTCCAGACCTGGAAGATGGACCTGGGGAGTTTATCATATCTCTTTCTTGTGAAATGTATACAATTTACCTTTGTTCATTCAAATACTGATTTTTCTACCCCACTATCTGGTTTCAATCCAGACATTGCATTGTGATGTTTATTCTAAGCATCACCTGTTCCAAGTTTGTGTAAACATGCCACCATTTGTTCTCTGTGTTGCCAATAAAAAACAACAAGCAATGCTGAGCAATGGAGAGAATAAGGTAGGATAGCCTGGTCCAGAGGGGAGAAGAAAGAAGGAGTGGGAGGAGATATCTGAGAGGAGAGGACCAGGAAACATCAGGAGGAATGAACTGGACCTAAGATATGACTAAAAAGCAAGATTAATGTGGGAAATCTGAATGGGAGGAAGCTATACAGTCTTGGAGGTTTAGGTTGGAATTGCCCAGCATTGTGCTCTAGGTTAATTAAATAAATCCTAGTCTCTGTGTGATGATTTCAGTATACAACTGGTTTAGGAATAACTGCCGTTTAACTAAAAGATAAGTCAATATTAAATATTAATAGTCATCAACATCTCTTTGTGTCTCTTCCCAATGTAACCACCATAAATAAATCTCCATTTTCTGTTTTCCACTTTTAATTTGGCACTTCTAATCAGCTGAACCTGACTTGGGCCACAAGTTATAACTTACTCCCTCAAGTATGATAACACAAGGAACATATTTTTAAATGGACAAAGAAGAAATTCTATGTTAACAAACCTGACAAATGCTCGTTTAGTTACAGAATCAAAGTCACCTTCAATAGTCAAAAATCAGATGAGGAGTGATTGCAGGAGCAAGAGAGGTCAAGGACACTACAAGAACACAGACTACAGAATCAGCTATGCAGGACTCATAGAGACTCATTGAAATGGCGGTGAAAAACACGACCCTATATGGATCAGACCTAGGTCCTTTGCATATATGTTGTGTTTGTATAGCTTTATTTTCTTGTGGGACTAACAGTGGGAATAGGGGTTGTTTATGATTCTTTTGCCTGCTTTTGAAACCTATTTTCTATTGGGTTGCATCATCCAGCCCTTAATATGAGGGTATTATGTGCCTAGTCTTATTGTAAATAATTATGATATCCTAATAGAGGAGGAGTGGATCTTCATCACAGAAGACTTGGAGCCCCACTGCCACCATATAAACCAATCAGACAGACCTAGAAAGATGTTCAGTGGTTAAGTGCTCATGTTGCTTTTGCAAGATTCCTGAGTTTGGTTTCCATAACTGACACTGTGGCTCACAACCATTTATAACTCCAGTTTCAGGAGATCCGATTCCTCATCTGAACTCTGAGGGCAACAGGCACATACATGGTCCACAAACACACATGCAGGCTAAATACTCATGCACATAAAAGAAACAATTCTTTTAACAGATAAAATAAATCAACCAAACTAAACAACACAGTAAAAGTTCTGAAAATTATATTTTCTAAAACTAGAGTTCAAGTTCTTCATACCAAATTTAAAGAAGGCAGACAGCTTATTTAAAACATTCACTAGCAGCAGAGAGTCTTAACATGATAACTAAAATATTGGCATACATCAAAGAGAAGGAAAATTACAGTTCAAACGAGATGAAACAATCAAATTGTGTCAAGAATGATATACATCAGATTTTGTAATTATCTAACAAACATTTGAAAATGACCATTACAAACATGTTTCATTTAGCAATTACAAGCAATCTAGAACCAGACAAAATATGAAATATCAGCAATAAAATAAATTTATTTAAAAAGTAATTTAGTAATGGGAAAAATTCAATAGGAAATTTTGAAACATTGTAATTTGGGCGTAAGTGTAGAACTGAGATGAAAGCACAGCTGAGGACTGATCAGTAGCTTTGAAACCCAGTATTGAAAAAGAAAGAAATAGAGATTGAATAACGAAGAGCGATGAAAAGAGTACATCAGTGTACTGTGATAAGTCACTCATGTATACTGTAAACTACTGAGAAATTTTACAAAACGAAACACTCATAGTCAAATGAAAAGTCACAAAGTTTTCAAATAAATCATACAAAGACAAGAAAGAAAAAAATAACAACAGATTTAACACAGAAGAAACAAAGAACACTAATAAGTTTGAGGAATTAAACACTACCAAAACAATAATGCTAGCAATGTAAAGGAGCAATATAATTTAAAAGCCCCACCCCTAATGGCAATGGGCAAAAAAACACCTTATTTTTTGTGTTATTCTTATATCAGCCAGAAGCAGAGCAAATGGCAGTCCTTTCTTCATCCTAGCTTGATGCCTAGCTTGGTCGCTAAAGTGGTTTCATGCCTAGGACACATAAAAATCAAATCAAATCAAATCTAGGCAGCACAGTGCAGGAGAAGGAAGACAGACAGAGACCTGAGTTCTGCCATGCCACACAGTGCAGAAGGGGAAAGACACCCACAGACTTGCTCTCTGCCCCATGACACAGGCAGACCGTAGACACACAGAGCCTGGCCTACCACCACCTAGAGCAACCCAGGAGAAAGAAGACAGACAGAGACATGTAGACAGCCATGCCACCCACAGACCTGCCCTCTGGCCCACAGCAAGGTGGGTCATAGACACCCACTTGATAAAGGATGTCACCTTGTAGTCCTCCAACTGCATGGCAAGCCTACAGTGGGACCACTACAATACGTGAGTATGTGGTGGACAGACAGGAGAGAGAGAAGTGGAAAAGCTTGAGCATTGTGAAAAGAGATGAAACTGGAGCAACAACGGTGAAGAGGAATAGCCTGTTGTGAGTGGCCTGCCCCACCTGGGGCCATGGGGAGGTTCCAGCCTGAGCTGCTACTGAGGGCCACATCTGGGTTTTGAAGTCTGTGGCTCATATTACCACTAGAAAGCATGGGGATGTTCCAGTGGATTTCCAGAGTCTACGTGGAACTGGAACTGCCCCTCACTGGCTGGAGCACTTAGGACAGCAGGAGAATGGGCCTTGCACCTAGTCCAAGTATCACAGTAGAGTTGGCCCTGGTTGAGGGAATGGGGGTGAGCCAGCACAGAGGGTGATAACTCAGGATAGCTGGCCCCTCCCCTCATTTATTGTAAGTTGGTATGGATGTGGAAGTGATATCTCCCTCGATCACTGCTTCCCCCACATCACCAATGGTAATCTCCAAAGCTGGCCCTGAGGGCATGAGAATAGGAGAGCTAGACCAGTCCTCTCACTGGCAGTAACACTCCGGAGGGTGGGCTGCACTTCACCTGGAGCTGGCCCTGATGGCAAAGGTCTGAGTGAGCCAGTCCCAGGAGTGTGAGAGTGTGAGAGCACACCCAGCCTCTTCCAGGTTGCTCCAGACCTTGACTGGGAAGCACAGGGGGACTAGATTTGGAGGTGTGGATGCAGGTAAGCTGACCCTGGGACATGAGAGCAGAAGAGCTAACCCTGCCTCCTGTCAATGGTGGCTTTGTGTGGCCTAGTTGGAGCAGTGCTGGAGAGCTCATAATGATGGTGTGGACAAGGGAAGTAAGCAAGCATGCTAACCACTTCAGCTATCACCCACGCCCAGATCCAGGAGTCTGAGTTGGTCCACCCCAAAATATATATTGTCTTAGAACAGTTGGGACATTTAAAAGGGACAGTTCTGCTGATCCAAAGCTAAAGGATCTCCACAACATAGGGCAACAGCAGGATAACCGGGAGGAGTCCCTGTGAGGATACAATACTGACAATGTCACAGAAGCCAGAGACCTTGAGCTAGACCAATGATTTATTGCAATGAACATTTGCAGGTGAGGATGTGTGGACAGAGAGATATGCTGTGGGACACATGGTGGCATGCTGCAGCTTCCATGATGTGATGTTTTTCTATGCTTCGGTGGGGTTTTTGTTGTTTGTTTTTGTTTTGAGGGGAAGGTTGTGGGAGAGAGGAGCCAATCTGGGGGATGGGGAGACTGGTTTGCATGATATGAAACTCACAGGGAATCATTAAATTTTTTTTAAATAGATAAAAATAATTTAAAAGGCAGATAGTGGAAATCTTAGCCAAATATGTCCTAACTTTATAGAATGAAATAAAAACAGTGGGAAAAAATTAGAAGACAACTTGTAGGAATTTGTTCTCTCCACCATGTAGGTCTTGGGCATCAAACTCAGGCTGCCATATTTGGCAGGAGGTTCCTTTATCCACTGAACCACTTGATGAGTCTATGAACATCAATTTTGAAATCACAGAAAACACATTTTTTATTAAAGTGGACTTAATTATAAGGAAAACTACTAGTGGTAGAAAGAAAGCATTACCAAAAATGAATTCATCTTGTAGAAAGATACAGGAGTTTTTCCTAACTCCTCACATTCACTCTTTCCAACTGGTGCATTCAGGTGCCCCCTTGGTACCATGAGCCCTCAGATCTTGCCCATGTCACGTTATTTTGAGTATTGTATTTCTGTATAATTGACTCTATGTAACTATGAGTTCATTGGACATACTAATAATTTTGCATAAACCCAGATCCCAGTGCACAGCACAGCACATTCTTGATGTATCTGTCTTTTAGCAGCATAGACAATGTTGATAGACTGTTTTGACAGAATCATTGGAAGGATCTCTACATCATTTAATAAGCACTCATTCATACTGGTACAGACCTAGAGCCTTCTCATCATCTGCAAAGGAAAGAACAGTGGTGGGCACTACATTAGCACATTTCAGGTGCCATAGATACCCGAAGACAGTGTTGAGGCATAGGTGAAAATGATTGGGGACCTTCCCATGGCCTGTGTAGTTATAGTGGTCCTAAGACCACCAGATTATGGTACTATCTGTCCAAACAGCAGGTTTTGGAAGCCACATGACAGGGAAGGAGTACTTGGGAGCCAGAAAGTATGAGGAAAGGACACCACAGAAGGATGGCAGAGGATCCAGAACCTAAAGATCTGCTGCTGCCATTACCACTGAAGAACACTTGGTGTCAGTGTCCAGCCCACATCTTCCATCAGCTAGATCTGGAGCTCAGAAACTGTGCTGGTAGGGGTACCCATTGCTCCGCGGAAACCCAAGGTCCAGTTCCCTTCACCCCTGTGGTGATTTATAGCTACCTATAACTCCAGTTCAAGGGCATCTGACACCTTCTTCTAAACTCTACAGGCAGTAGGCATACTCATAGTTCATATACATGCATGCTGTCAAAGCACTCCTACACACAAAAGAAATCTTTCTAAAAAATTTTTGGAAAACATTCTAAAGGATATTTTTAATTTTTTTAAATGTTGCATTTTCAGGATTAAATTTACTCTAGTTCTCGAGGATGCATTATAAAGGGTAGTCAAGGCAACTAGAGGAGAATAGAGAATATTCTTTGATGGTATTAAGCAGAGCGACACCTACAAGGGTGTCAGAAATAGAGGAAGAAAGGTGTTTGTTTCCACTTTAAATCCTTGATGAAAAACGAGAGGTTGGAGCGCTATCTAACCATCATAAATCAAGCATTCTTGTGTGTGTCTGAATATAGCTACAGAAGAACTTGAAAAACGGATTTGATTCCCCAGTTCTTTATAGCTTACTCGTTCTCCAGCCAGTGCATGAACCTATCACTACCATTGTCTCTCTCCTGAGAATAAATTTCACAGTATTGTCATGAAAGTTTCTGTGGAAAGAATATCTTAGGTTTTTTTGTTTGTTTGTTTGTTTTCTTGTACCTCAGTGGTGTTTTTGCTAAAAGGCTCTTAAAAAGAGTCCTTAGTTATTAGATTGCTAGGCTTAGAAGAAGAGAGGATTGCTTCTTTAAATGACTTTCTTTTGTTTAGTTTGGTTTGGGTTTTTTAAAAATCATCATTTAGGCAAAAAGTGCAAATGGATGGGTGTTCTATCTTTGGACTCTCTTGCACTAGTAAATGTCTTATTACCTGTGAAATTGAATCTATGTCCACAAGGGAAAAATGCTGGCTGTAAATTAACAAGAATTTTAGAGTAGTAGGACTATGACAAAGCAGAAGTATACAAACATAGAGAACAGAAAGTGGAGAGGAAAGTTAAGTAGGACTCCTGAATCATTGCCCAAGCCTAATGACTGTCCCTTGTTTCCCAGCAATGGGATCAGGCACAAAGCTCATTTCCCATCCCACTAAGAAAACAGAAAGCTTTCAGCTTGTTTCCCATCCTGTCAGTCCATGTCAATGCTTGTGTCTTACTCTTTGAACTCTGAAATCACAGAGATGGACCCCGTACTTCACCATGCCATATGTTAGCTCTGTATAACAAACATGAGCCCAGAGGTGCCTGGCAGGATTAGCATGGAAAAACAGTGGATGCTCAGCCACCATGGGCAACAGTCAACTTTCACTTCACATTCATCTCTTCATCTGAGGCTCTAGGGGCAGAGGTGGGTTTATGAGGAACTATCCATGGTTACTGTCAAATCTATGGAGAGAATGTTCTTTTATAAAAACTTCTCCATCAGTAACTCCAGAAAGGCTATTTCATTACCACTTCCCCAGTCACTCCTGAGAGTTGTGAGCACTTGATTTGATGATTTGCTGTCTGTCTGCTGCTTTCTATTTGCTCTTTAAGTTAGATGCCTCATGCAAGAAAAAGTACTCTGTCCACCTGGGACTCTTAGTCTGGAACTCTATTGGATATTGTTACTCAAATAGATAATGCTATCTGCTACTTGCTATTTGTTCTTTGACTTTTGCTTGCTACATGCTTAATAAACTTACTCATTCAAAACCAAAACGATCCACCATGGATCATTCTCTAGATGAGTAGTTCTCAACCTGTGTGTCTAGCCCCCTCTGTCAGATTTCTGTCACCAAAAAATGTAAACATTAATACCCATAACAGCAGCAAAAATTGTAGTTATAAAGTAGCAACAAAAATAATTTTATGGTTGGAGGTCACCACAATATGAGGAACTGTATTAAAGGGTCACAGCATTAGGAAGGCTGAGGATCACTGCTCTAGACAAAATGGAAGCATACTTTCTCTGTGGGAAAGCTTGGTTGTAAGATAAATTTGGCCTTAGGGTATTTGAAAAGGTAGTTGTGTCTGGTTTTATGGTGTTAACAAAAGCTCTAGAAATTATTTTATTCAGGGTAAATTTAATACCCTTTGGTTACTATTATTTCTGATAACTGTCTGGTTTGTGAGTTCTATGGATTTGAAGTCCAAAAGCTCTTTTTCACACTGGGGGAAAAATAGACAAATCTGTTATATAGATGTGAATTGAATAAGAACAGTTCCTATAAACTTCTGTATTGAAATACAAGATTGCCCAGCTGGTGGCGCTGTTTGGCTATGTTATAGAACTTCCAGGATGGAAAGCCTTTTGGAGGAGTTATGTATGCTACTGGGGGAAGACCTCAAAGTTTACAACCTTGCCTCACTTCCAGTTTACTGTGTCTGCTTCCTATGTGTGCAGCAGAGGGGTGATCTCTCAACTCCCTGCACCTGCCCGCATGTATTCTCTGCCATTGTGGACATCCAGCCCACCAGAACCATAAGATAAAATGAATTTAAGTTGCTTGGGTCATGGTATTTTATTATAGCAACAGAAAAGTAACTAACATAATATGCAGTGTGTGTGTGTAGTGTAGTGTGCATACTAAAAATAAACAAAAAGAAATCCATCACTGTAATTTAACCAGAGATACATGATTTGGATATATATATATATATATATATATATATATATATATATATGTTCACTCTCTTATCTGAATAATAAACCATCATAAACTTAGTACATAAAAATAGCAAACCTCTACTCAAAGCATGGAATTTCAAAGTAAGGAATTCAACAAGGACACAGAAGATATGATTTGTTTCTCATTCCTTCTGTGACCTCAGTTGGAGAAGCCTGAATTTCTGAGGGTTGGATACATTGAAGGGGTATTCATTAACATCCCTGCAGGCAATATTGAGAGGTCTGGCATTTGGAGATTCATGATCCCTCAGGTAGGCTGCACACTTGATGACTCCGGCTATGAGGAACACTTTTGATAAACAAGGTGGATGTCACATCACTTTCTATGACCAATACACAGAACTCAGGTTGAGTCACTTCCACCATACCCTATTGATTAGGAGTTGAGTCATAAACCCTTTCAGATTCAAGTAGGTAATTAAAGAGCATCTCTTAGTGTGGGAGGTTACACCTTGAATAACTGCATGAAACATGAAAGATAGGGCTATGGACAATTTTAGAAAATGCAGTTTTATACTGTGGCTTTCAGGTAGCTGGTTATTTCATTCAGTTTCATTATATGGTAGCCACACAACTGGGAACATTGAAATTGTTAATAGTTAACAAGTAGCTTATGTACAATTTCTGTACAATTGAAGTCATAATATAATATATTTTCATTCTGACTAATCTCTGAGGTACAGCAAGACCAGAGTCAATGCATGCTGGAGGTACAGAGAGAGTGTCACTTTCAGAAGGAATGCCTACATACATACTCACAGTCCAGGGTAGAAGTCTAATTTGTGGACTTTAAGTATTTCTACTGCAGGGAACACTGTGTTCAGTATTATGTTCATAACAACTTCCAGGCTTTAAGTCCAGGCACAACAATGCCAGAAAGAAAAGACAGACACACACACACACACACACACACACACACACACACACAGAGAGAGAGAGAGAGAGAGAGAGAGAGAGAGAGAGAGAAGCTGTCTTTCTGAAGTCTCACTTCCTGAGAGGCAGGAAATCTTTGTCTACAAACAGTCTGCTAGAAATCTCACTTCCAATTTTTTTTTGTGAGCTTTAATAAAGATCTTGCTAAACATAGACAGTCTATATTCCAAAGGAAAGGAGTTCCAACTCTAAGAGATTCTATCTTTGAATACAACAGAAGAAAAAAATAGTATTTTAGATCCTAATCAGATGCTGCAAGTCATCAGTTTTTATAAAATAATGATTTCTGAGACTGTGGACATAAATCCAATGAAAGTGAGTGTTTGCAAAATATAGAAAATAGCATGTTTAACAACATTATTGCTTTTGCTTTCTTCAGTGAGGGCAAGCTCAGGCAGAGCCTGGTGGTCTCCTTGGGTGATGAATGACAGGGTAGGAGTACTGTTAAGTTTTATAAAAGGGGATTCTGCCACTTTGAAAATGAGGAAGAAATTGAATGATTTTTTTGTTGTTGTTGTTCTTGTTGTTAAGTTAGCTAAGTCCTGTGCATACAAAAACAAACTGTGGTGGTTATAATAGGAATGGCTCCTATAAACTCATGAATGTGGATGCTTGGCCATAGGAAGTGGCACTATTAGACTGTATTGCCTTGTTGGAGTGGGTGTGTAGCTTTTCTGAAAGACATATGTCACTGTGGGGGGGGGGGAGTTTGAGGTATCAAATGTTCAAGCTATACCCATTGTGGCTCATAGTCTCCTTCTGCTGCTTATGAATCAAGATGTAGAACCCTCAGATACTCTAGCACCATGTCTGCTTACATGTCATCATGCTTTTTGCTGTGATGATAATGGACAAAACATTTGAAACTGTAAGTCAGCTTCAATTAAATGTTTTCCTTTATAAGAGTTGCTATGGTGATAGTGTCTTTTCACAGCAATAGAAAATCCTAACTAAGACACAAATGCTTCATGTTTTAACTGAAATGTGGAATCTAACACAGCAGATCTCATGTAAGAATTGGTAGATTGGTAGTTACTAGAAGACTGTGTCAAGGCTTAGGGGATGTAGGATATAAGAGGTCTATTGTGACTATGTTTAATAATACATTGTTTAATAAAATCTGAGAGAGGGGTTATAGGCAGACTTTGAGCTGACTCCATATATCATGGTCTATGTTGGGATAACAAAAATCAGTTGCTATTGCAGAAAGAAAAAGTGGAAACCACAAGGCAAAGGTGACATAGGTCACCTGAAATGGAAAAAGAAACAAAAGGAACATCCAGCAAATGGAGGGAGCATGTCCAAATGGAGGCTCTCACCACATGATTCTTAAGTGGAGGAAGCAAAAACAGTATCCCCATTCATGAGGTAAACCAGAAGCACGGTTAAAAAAAAAGTGACAGAATTGTGTAGAGGATAAGCTTATCATTCTCAAAATCCATAAATTCATTTGAGGATTTAATGAGACAGTGAATTCTCTGGTATGGGGTAGCAGTAGAGAGTAGATACATTTTGGCATGCCCCCCATGTCTGGAGGCCTGTGGCCATGTGGCCATGTGACAATCTGAGAGGGAGCCTATGCCTAAAAGAACTGACAACATAAAAAATATCCCAAGTTATGGATCCTAGATTCAACCTATAACCTCTATTTGGGAAATGGCCACAGGAAGGCAGGAATGGACAGAGGTGGGATGGACTCAAGCTGAGGCAACCAAAAACTTAGAGACATGGTAAAGGGCTTCATGGTTGGTGGCTCTGCCCTTTTTGATAAGAAGGAGGTTAACCATAGCAGAGACTGATGGCTCCAATCTAGTGGTTTGATATTACTCACATTCTCCTCTCAGCGCTACCATATATTAAGGCCCCAAATGTGTACTGCTCACTAAAACGACTCCAAAATAACACCAGAAGAGACATCAACATATATGGAAATAACAGCACAGAAACATGAAAAACAAAGCTATACAACTCCTCCAAAAGATCATAAATCTTCAATTACCAATTGTAAAGATACAAAATTTTAAAAATGACAAATGAGGAACACAAAACTTTTCTTGTACACCTTATCAGTGGAAGTCTTCATTTATGCTATATGAAAAGATGGCATGTACATGTCATGTGATTCTGTAACCAACAAGAATTATTGGCTATCCATAGACATCCATGTCTCAGAGCTATTCACATGTAGTGGGATCAGCAATATATGTTACCATTATTATTGAACATATCATTATATAATCATTACCATGTTGAAATAGAGCTAAATATTCTCTCTGGGCTTTTGGGCACCTGCTGTTTTAGACCCAGCTGTTACCTGTCTTCTGAAAGAAAGCCTCCAGTTTAGACATAAGCCGGTTGCTCTGAGCAATAGAAAAGACATTTGTTCTAAATAAACTTTATATAAACTCCTTTTTAATTTAGAATTTAAGCATACCCTAAGCATCTTGTATCTGGGTTTTTACATTGGTTGTGCTTGCCCCTTTCTTGATATGGGATGAGTGGTGATGGTTTTAGAGCCAAACTTTATATAAACTTCTTTTCAATTTAGACTTAGGCAAAACATTTTTTATGTCTGACACCAAAACACAAGAAACAGAAGAAGAATGTAGCTGGACTATAAAGTGAGGTCCTATATGAAATAATTTTTAATAAAATAAAGTAATGCAAATTAGTTGTGGCTAGTGGTAAAATGCTTGTACAGAATTTATAATATCTAACTATCTATTTCCATTATTTGCTTGATGACACATCTCTGATGACAATTGGGATAGCCACCAATCTATGAGTATAGCAGAATATCATTAAATATCATTTCATTGACTTTCTTTTTGCCAGTTGTATTTGGTTCTATCTTAGGTCTCTGGGCCATTTGACACCTGGTTTTCCATCCTCGAGGTAGTATCAGGGTTGACATGGGTCTCAAGCTGAATCAGTCATTGATTAGCTAGTCCCACAGCAAATATTAGGTGGAGACTGCGGAATCCTGCAGAAGAGAAAGTGGGAGGATTGTAGAAGTTAGTAGGGTCAAGAACCCCACAAAAAAAAAAAACCTATAGAACCAACAAACCTGAACTCATAGGGGCTCACTGAGACTGAACTGATAATCAGGGAGTCTGTCTAACCTAGGCTTTCTGTATATATGTTATAGCTGTATAGCTTGGTGTTTATATATCCTATTATATATAATAAATATAAATTTATATACATAATAAATATGCATTTCTATGTGTATATGTCTTCATAGCTGGCTATGTCTATTCTCCACAATATTTGTGTTTTATGATCACCTATCCCTGAGGGGGGAGCAGCCTTACCAGGCCATAGAGGAAGACAATCCAGACACTCCTGATGAGACCTGATAGGCTAGGATCAGATGGAAGGAGAGGAAGATCTCCCCTATCAGTGGACTGGGGGAGGGGCATGGGTGGAGAAGGGAGATGGAGGGAAATTGGGAGGGGAGGAGTGAGGGAGCTACAGGGGGGGATACAAAGTGAATAAACTTTAATTAATGAAATAAAAATAAAAACTAGAAAAAGAAAACTCAAAAAAAAGGATTTGTTCAGCTCTTAAAACTTTTGCTTTGAGGTAAAATAAAGATAATTTCATAAGCTTATTATGAGGCCTAGGATGAAATATAGCTAATATATCAATAAACATTAATGACATATTTTTATTGATTTTTAGAAACTTTTAGTTTGGATTTTCCTTCCTATAGAAAAAGCTACATCACATAGACAAGTGTGAGCTCATTAGATACATGCACTATGCCCCTGGTGAGTCACCTCAAGGGAGTGGCAAGTAATATATTTGAACAGTATTATCATTTCAATTCAGTACTTGGGTGTTATTTGCTATAAGTAGGTTTCAGAAAAGCACTGTTGACTTTTTCTTCTATCAGATGCTGTGTATGGGACACTGAAGTTGCAACTCTTCAGTTCTAACAATTTCTGTGTTCTCTATTTTGTGTCTCTGGTGTTTGCTGTAAACATACTGGTAGCGTATGCAATTTTTTTCCATCTAATCCTTGTGGTTTTTATGGAACAGTCCATTTGTGACCTTTAGTCTTTGAAGCAAAACTCCAGTTTACCATAGGAACATGGGTAAGAAAATGAGAATTTCCATCTTTTCCATTACATCTCCACATCTACACCAAGAGTTTCTTTTATTAGCTGTTTTGTGTAATATGAATATGTAACTGTGTGATGTGGGGAATTAAATTCAGTCCCCACAGGTCAGGTTATATGGGCTGGTACCAGCAGTAGCTTATCACCTTCCAGGATATTATGTCAGCAACATTACATTATTGGATGCTATCCTATAACACTGGATAAATATAAAAGTGATGGGTGATATTGGCTTTCTTAGAGTTTCTGGCATAAAACAATTATAAGCTGGAAGACCAATGTCAAAAAGATAAAAAAGACCTGTCAGTTTCTATTTGTACTAAAATAGCCAGTCTTTCAGTAATTCAATGTTTTCAGGTCCTATATCCAGTTGGGGATTTTGTTTGTTTTAGTTCTGGGACTTGCTTGTTTGTTTTGTGTCTTCATTTTGAGCTACCAAAAATCTTGCCTCTCTTTGCATATTAAGAAAAAGATATTTTGATGTGCTTGCCTCAGCAAACAAAAAGAAAAAAAAATGACAGGAGGGGGAAAGAAGCTGGGAGAGTGGGAAGAAGATGAAGAAGAAGGAGAAGAAGAAGAAGAAGAAGAAGAAGAAGAAGAAGAAGAAGAAGAAGAAGAAGAAGAAGAAGAAGAAGAAGAGGAGGAGGAGGAGGAGGAGGAGGAGGAGGAGGAGGAAGAAAGAGAGAGAGAGAGAGAGAGAGAGAGAGAGAGAGAGAGAGAGAAAGAGAGACTTTTGTTAAGTGTGATAGAGAATGCCTGAAGTATAAATTATTAAGGACTCTGAGACAAGAGGATCACTTTAGCCCAGGACACATAGAGTAGAGAAAAAGCCCTCTTGAGAAAAGCTGAAGAAAGTAAAGCTAGGAGAGAGAATCCAAAAGGAAGAAGGGAGGGCTGGAGAGATGGCTCAGCAGTTAAGAGCACTGGATGTTCTTCTAAAGGACCTAGGTTCAGTTCCTAGCACCTACATGCAGGTTCATAACCACCTGTAACACTATTTCTAGGGCACCAGACATGCACACAGCACACAAACATTCATACAAAACACCCATACACATAAATTTTTCATTTTTTTTTAATTTAGAAAACATAAAAAAGGGAGAAGGCCTGAGATCAGAGAGAGTGGATTGTAGGTTAGAAAGGAAAGAGAAAAATTATGTAATTATATCTTATCTTATAAAAGAATTTTTAAAATTATGGTGCGGCAAGCCATTCTATGTGTATGTTTATTTGAATAATTAAACAAATATTTAATTCATAAATAATAAGTCCCACAGGTTTCAGATAATCTAAAATAACATAAAATTTTAAAAAGAAAGAATGAAGGGGAGTAAGGAAAGGAGAGTAAATTCATATCTTTTATTATGATGGCTCACCCACTTTTGACAGTGAAGGAAATTATGTGGATGCATTATTTCTGATAGCATTTTATTTTCCTATGAAGTAAACCCACAAACTGCTGCACCCCCTTTCCTTATATCAGTAGACATAAGGAAACTCTCTCCATAGAAACACTAGAAAGCATCCTTTTTTCAATGCTTACGGGAGCTCACAGTGTGTTAAAAGAAATACATAAAACAAGAAATACTAGTAAACCATGGAAGGTACTCACAGAGAAGGAAACATTGAAGGAGATCTGCATACTCAGATCATGATGGGGCTGACTTACTGAATTTTGCATTATTCAACTGCTATAGCAAATAATGGCAAGCTGAGAGTTTGTGAAGGAGATGTGTTCATTTTGCTCACAGGATTGTAGGCAGAGAATCCCTATTGTTTTGGTCTAAGATGAAAACCTTGTGGTAGCCAGCACCACACTGGCATAAGCAAGTGGCTAGAAGAGATCACAGTGCAAGACAAGTCAGAAGCTACAAAAGTTCTATCTTCTCTGTTCAAAGGAGTAACTAGAGTCCTAGCAGCACAATATTAAGTCTTCTTAAAGACAACATTCCCCCAGGGACCCAATCACTTTCAAATCCCTCACCTCTTAAAATTGGCAACCGCTTAAAATTCAAGTTGGAAATCAGTCTTTCATATGTTAATACTTAGGGAAAAAAACAAGCCCAAACAGTATAATCTTTCAAAGGAGACTTTCACAAATAATTGAAGTCACTCAGACCAAAGCATAGTTAGAATAGTCTAGAGAACATAAATAAGATGTTAAGCCTTAGATGCTGGACAAAGTGCAATGGATATGGCCAGCAGGTTTCTATGCTGTCCTCATTTACCCCAGACTTCTGTGACAAGGTCTCAGTTTAATTCTGAATTCCAAATGTGCGGTATAGCATCTAACATATTAATGTAAGATACTGAGGAAGAGTGGAGTTCTCATTCCTTTTTAGGGTGCTTTCTTATTGTAGTTATGGACCCTGTTATGAACACTAACGTGTGATAAGATATAAGATAACTGAGTCTTTTTTTGCAACTTTAAAAGTTTTAGTGTTTCTGGATACCTGTGTGCTGTATGTAGCTTTTCAACAATTGTTACAGTGAAATTAAATAACCTTTATATTTTCAGCACATTTAAATTAATTTATGTTACAAAAGAAATAAAAATCAGCAGAACAAAAGACAACAAAAAGTTTAAGTACAATATAATGTTTTAAAAGGTTTCTTACATTTTAATTTAAAAGGTATTAACTTATTCATCTCATTGTCTTTATTGAGATGACACTAAGATGATTAAGATATTTCTACTTCTATGTATTATTATCCAATCATGAATAATAATAATAATTAAATGTATTATTATCCAATACACAGTATTTTCCCATTGCTCAGGCTGGGTGAACAGATGTCTGAGACCCACATTGGGCAAAGGATGAATAACAGGATAGCTTGAGAATAGATCCAGGAGGCAAAAACCAAAGGCACATGATGTCTGACTCTCCTAAGATGATTGAAGAGGAAGTCTAGACAGCCATCAGGTTAATCACCCATCAAAAGTCTCTTTGACTTGGCTTTGCATGGCTCTGCTTCAGTATCACTGATACTAAGAGCAAATAGCTTGACTTCGCCCGGTTCTGTGGACATCAAGGACACCTAACATGATTAAGGTTGACTCCTCATATCCTAAATGTAACTGTACTATCTATTTTTTGAGAGCAGGGAGATTTGTTTGGAGACTTTCTGAAAAGAAATTTATCTTTCAAGGTTTGTGTCCTTGAGGGGGTGTCTTTCATGGAATATGCAGTTCCTGATGGAAAGGATACAATTCAGAAGCTGGACCTCTACAAAAAAGACTTCTGGTGAGGATTTAGGATCAGCTATTCTTTTAGAAAAATAATCATAAGTGTTGTCATCATAATTGCTAGAAAACTGACAAAGAGAGAAAAACCTAGGCAATTGCCAATAGAGGGAAAAACCTAACCAGGGAGGAACATCTGAGATTTGTGGGGTAGAAATGTTCATTTTCTATGAAGTCTGCAGTGTCAACACTTTTCAATATTACCTTATAAAATCTTTGACCATGAAACCCTATATAGTGGCTATAGTATAGTTTGCTGAGAAACCGAGCACTTAGGCAAATGGAATATCCCCTCGTTGGACATTCTGACACTGCAAATATGCTACAAAAGCCAAAAACTTACTTTCTGAGCACCCATGTAATCCCACAAGTGGCAAAACCCACACCTGACTTCATATAACTGCCTCTAGTCCAAAGATAGGTACATTAAAAATGTAAAAACATCAACTTCAGACCATGTTTACTAGGAGTACATTTCATGTGTAGGCCTACATTCCTTTACCAAGGTATCTCATTGTATAGACACAATATTAGCAAAATAGAAAAAACAAAAAACAAAACAGTCCCAACCTGGAAATGCTTCTGGCCATTGGCATTTCAAATAAGGGACACCTGATTGTATTTCTAGGCAAGCACTTTGCTATTTCACTGTATCCACAAACTCTTCAACTTGTATTTCTAATAAAACTTTAATAAAAGATAAAATCTTTATATTAAAACATCTAGGACTAAATTTACTGTGGAGCTCTTTAGTTTTCCATATTTCACTCTTTCAGAAATTCTTATTTCCACTAAACAGAAAGGGTTATGAACTGAGGCAGACCTGAACTTGAAACACTTCCTATCAAGAGAAGTAGACAGAGAGCAATTAATCAGCCATCTTGGCCACAGTTCTAAGCTCCATAGTTAATAGCATGGATAATCGTCAGCTCTGGGTTAAAGTGTTCTTTCCATTAGGTCTTAGACCAGAACATTACATTCTTAATGAGATAACCAGCATTCTGACAATACTGTTTATACTTACACAGTGCAGAAACCCACTAGGACACAACACCACATGGTGAAAAGAATCACGGATTTCACACAGCAGGACTTCTTTTGAGCTGCAAGGCTTGGAGCCCACCTTCCTGTTGCTTCTCAAGTGCCAGAAAAGCAGACCATCCAGTAAACAAGGAGCAATAGGATTAACTTCTGAGGACATCCTATGCCTTGCCAAATGGGAGGGCTTAGAAACCTGTTGATGAGACTTCTCTCACTATTCCCTCTATTCTGAAAAAGAGTGGCTTTTCAGAATCCCCTGTGGCCTAGATATGGGGTAGCAAAGGTCTGCCTCAAAACCCAGTAAAAAACACACTAAGGTGTAATTTTCATTTCAGGGCTTCCCTTGGAGCTGGCAGCAAGAATATAGAAACTGCCTCCTCATCATGACATAAAGAGAATTTCACTTATCTTAAGTAATAAGAAACAAGTTTACCAAAGGTTCTTCTATTTAATATTATGGAGGAAGTAGCGGTTTTCTTTTTGGGTCTTTAATCTTGCTAGCAAAAAAATATATATATTAACAGACTCAGAAGAGAGGTCAAGGGTAATTTTATTAGAGTGTAAGAGAAAAGCAAAAGGGTAGACAAGTTCTAAATCTTTGCAAGTGCCTGGAGGAGTGAGATTGAGATGAAAAAGAGAAAATGTCATTTGCAAAAGGGTAAGCCATCAGCCGAATGGTAGAAGAACGTGGGGAGGCAATTCACAGAAACAGTGCCCAGAGAGTCAGGAAAAGCATGGGAAGGCTTTTACTAAGTATCTGAAAGAAAAAGATGAAGAGGAAAAACAAGTTGCACTTCTCAGAGAAGAATGAGGCTCTATGATAAACAGTGAGGCTTTGCAAAACTGTATGGATTTTTGCCACAACAAAACACAGATGTTCTCCTTTTCAGCTTGTTTCCAATAAAGTTTTTCCTTGTTTCCATCTCAAACCTTCTGGCCATGGTCCTTACTACAGCTTTTTTAACATCATTCTGTTCTTCCATGCTACCACTAGAATATTTCATTATGCTCTGCTTACGGGGCTGGCTAGGGATGTACATCAGCTGTTGAGTGCTTGCCTGGCATACACAAATCAAGTCACAAGTTTTATCCCTATCACCACATAAATCATGCCTGCCTCTTCATGCCTGTCATTCCAGTACTCAGGGGGAAGGAGCAAATGGATCAGAAGTTCAGTATAATTATGTTGTGCGTTCAGGACCAGCCTGCGCTACATAAAACCATGTCTCAGAAAACAACAAAACAAAACAAAACAAAACAAAAAAAAACATACCACTCTACTTGTAGCATTTGAAGGTTTCTCTAACATTCAGCTCCAAATTCCTCCATAGCCCTCTTTCAAATCATGAAACCATTTTTAAAAGGTCTTTGAGCCACAAGGTTAATAAGTCCTTCAATGTCAGTTTTCTACATTAGTTACTTTTCTCATTGCTGTGACCAAATATCTGATAAGGGACTAGGAGCTACTTAAGGAAAGAAAGTGTTATTATTATTATTGTTATTATTATTACTATTATTATTATTAATAGGTTATTTGTTTTTTATCTTGAATTATAGATGGAAATTACAAGTTATAATGGTGGTGAAATTGAGGCAGCTATAGTGGTTCCCGACATGTTAGCAAGTTTGTGAGGTGGCTGGTCTCATTGTTTCTACAGTCAGGAAGCAGAGGGATATGAAGGTTGGTGCCCAGTTTACATTTCCCTTTGTTCATTTTTATTCAGTTTAAGACCCCAGCCACCCTCAATTAAGATGAGTCTCTATCCCTAGTTAAATATCTCAGAAATGTCATCAAAGACTCATCCTTAAGTTTGTCTACTAGGTGGCTGTAAAAAGCTGGCAATTAACATCAACCGCCACTGCATTGAAGCAAACAATCCTCGGGTTGAAAATGAATCCAACACTTTGCTCTTAAGAAAATTTATTTACATTCATTCATTTACTTTTCCCTAATGTTGAAAACATGCCATTTAATTTTTATCTATCTATCTATCTATCTATCTATCTATCTATCTATCTATCTATCTAGTGTGTGTGTGTGTGTGTGTGTGTGTGTGTGTGTGTGTACACCATTGCATTTGTGCAGAGGTCAGAGGAAAACTTGCAGGACTTGGTTCTCTCCTACCACATTTCTGAGGACTGAGCATAGGTCATCTGGCTCAGGAAGTGTGTGTCTCTACCAACTGAGTCATCTCAACATCTCTGTTTGTTTGTTTGTTTGTTTGTTTGTTTGTTTGTTTCTCTCTCTCCCCCCTTCCCCATCCCTCCCTCTCCCCTTTCCTTGTTTTCTTTCTTTGAGACTTTGTCTGTCCTGGAACTCTACATAGATCAGGCTAACCTTGAACTCAGAGACTCAGAGATTCACTTGATTCTGCTCACTGGGTGCTGGTATTAAGGACATGCACCACCATCCCAACTTCCATTTATTTCTTCTTTTTTTTATGTAAGATAGACTTTTATTTTATTTTTATATATTATTGTTATTTATGTGTATAGGTGTTTTGATGCACATATGCATTTAGGCCCCATGGAAGACAGAAGGAGTCATTGAACCTCCTGGAACTGGACTGACAGTTAAGAGTCACCACGTGGGTCCTGGGATTCAAACTCAGGTCCTCTGGAAGCGTGGCTAGTCCTCATAACTGTTGGGCCAGCTTTCTACCCTCCTCCTTGATCCATTTCTTAAAGTAATGTGTAGTCAGTGTTTGCTCCATACCAGAAACTTGTTTTCAATAAATTATTAACAGGAGAATATGGATAATAATACTGCCTGCCTCTGAGACAAGCTCTCTTGAGACCACATGGATGAAAAGAGTACATCACTGTTTTCCCTGTAGTACTTTAATTATCAGATTGTCTCTGTGTTCATTCTACAGAGCTTGGAACCAAACCTGTGTCATTGTGTGTGCCCACAGAGCCTGAAAAGACTCAGCCAAAGTTAATTATTTAAAAATTATGGAGCATTATAAACGTCCCATAAAGTATAAGGGATGCAATTGTCCTGGTTATTTGTGAGTTGGCAATAACGTATATTGAATGAGTTGTCACCTGTGGAATGATTTTGAGAGGCCCTCTGTTGCAGTTTTTGTATCAGTAAATAACCACTGTGAGATCAAAAATGCTGCAGGAATGTCATGTTCCTAAGAAAATATTCCACCTCACTTCACTACTATCTTTAGCTCTGATGTTCTTTCCATCTCCTATTCCATGATGTTCCCTGAGATTAAGAGGAGAGATACAGATCTTTCCTTTACGCATGAGAATTTAAGAATCTTGTTTTCAAACTAAGCAAAAGAGAGGACCCTAACTAAAATGCTCAATCCCCATCCTGAAAGGCAAAGAGGATGGACATCAGAAGAAGAAAACAGGAAATAACCTAGGAACCTGCTACAGAGGGCCTCTGAAAGCCAGAAGAAGAAAACAGAAAACAACCTAGGAACCTGCCACAGAGGGCCTCTGAAAGCCTCTGCCCTGCAGACTATCAAAGCAGATGCTGAGCCTGATGGCCAACTGTTGGGCAGAGTGAATGGAATTTTATGTAAAAAGTGGGAAATAGAAAGAGCTGGAGAACAGGGTCTCCACAAGGAAAGCAACAGAACAAGAAAATTTGAACACAGGGAACTTCCCAGAGACTCACACTCTAACCAAGGACTATTCATGGAGATAACCTAGAACCCCTGCACAGATGTAGCCCATGGCAGTTCAGTGTCCAAGTAGGTTACATAGTAATGGGAAGAGGGACTGCCTCTGACATAATCTGATTGGCCTGCTCTTTGATCACCTCCCCCAGAGTGGGGAGCAACCTTTACCAGGCCACAGTAGAGGACAATGCAACCACTTTTGATGAGAACTGATAGACTAAGATCAGAAAGGAGAAGAGAACCTCCCCTATCAGTGGACTTGGGAAGTGGCAAGCATGCAGAAAGGGGAGGGAGGGTGGGATCCGGAGGGGAGGAGGGAGGGGCTTATGGGGGGATACAAAATGAATAAAGTGTAATTAATAAAAAATTTAAAAAAAAGAATCTTGTTTTCAGCAGTTTGACGAATTATGACTCTCTACAGTTACCATTATCCACAATAAAAGGAAGCTTCTCTAGCCAAAGGTGACAGCAGCATTAACATCTGTAAGTATAAATGTAGTATTACAAAGTTAATTTGAAACGAGTGGCCAAGATGGCGGCGCCGGGAGAACACCATGTCTGAGAAGCTGGACAACACACTCCGTGCAGCGACCAGGAGACTGAACTCTGGGCCCTGAAACAACAGCTATCGTGTTTCCCAGGTGAGGGGAGGCTCCCACGGCATGGGAATTGGTCGGGTCCACACTCGGCTGCCCAGCCAGAACCCGGAAGAGAACCCGGCTAAGGCAGGCTTTGGGTGTCTGGGCTGGTGCCACAAGCCTGCTTGTCCCGATCAGTTTCCCAGGCTGATTGGTGGGCACAAGGGGGCCTGAGACTGAGAGTCCCAGTCGCAAAAAAACCCCACGGGGAAGGAAAGTTGCCAGACTGATCACGGGTCACCCAGTCTTTCCCTGGAAGGTCTCTCTGACCTCGGGTACCTGCCGCCATCACAATTGAGCTCCCGAACCGCACACGGATTGCAGCTGCGTGCCCAGCTCAAAATCCCTACTCCCTCTTCAGAGGAGACAGGAGGTGTCCAGCACAATCTGCCACAGACCACATTGTCCGTACCCAACCCGAGATCGGGGCTGAGAAAAGCAAATCATTTCAGGCACTCCCCCAAATGCCGCCTTAACCCTGCCGCAGCAGAGCAGAAGGATAAAGAGGCACACAGCGGCTTCACAGTGCTGAAACTCCAGTGCTGCTGGCTGCTCCTAGCAAACAAACTACAGCTTGGGATCTGGGACAGTGGTCATTCTACACGTCCTGAGATTCTCCTGGGTCCAGCGCAATGAGGTCTAGCAGCAAGTTCTATCACCAACGTCCCCCCTGACCTCTGGCAGAGAAACACAGGCTCAGGGCTCAGGATCTGACTGAGAAGCCGCAACCCCTGCTGGAACTCCCCTGAGAGCACCTCCATAAGATTGCCCTAGCACAGGGGAAGGTCAAAGGGGAAGGACAGAGAAGCAGCCTGTCAAAGACACAGCACCCTCTCTCTAGCTCACCCAGTGGCCCCTTGCAGAAAAACCAAAGCTCTGGATCTGAGGACAATCAACCCTACCCGGTACTCTCTTGGCATCAGCAAACATAGATTCTACCGCCAGGCTGCTTCTGACAGAGAGATCTGGGCCCAGGATCTGGGATTAAGTACACTCAATCTAACTCTTTCCCGCGCCACCCAGGGACCAGTCAACATAACCCCTCCTGGCAGAGGGAAAGGACAAAGAGGCAGCACACAGGAAAGGTGGACACCGAGTCCTGGGCCAGAGTGTCACAGAGCTGACTGTTAGCCTACCCGTGTACTTCCACAGGACCAAAACAGAGAGTAGTGAGCAAGGGGAACCCCTGTGGATTCCAACTGGTCCTGCAAGAGAGTGAATGAGCCTTCTAGGGAGAGATTGCCCCAGACCCAGGGCCTCTCCACAGAAGCAACCAGACGAGATCCCTGCCACCCACACCCCTAGTGTGGGCATCATAGGGATTCTTCGGATAGCAACCCCAACATTGAAGCCTCTGCCTTGCGGGTCCACCAGTGTAATCCAGGCAAACAATCCCTGGATCTCAGTCAGAACTGCGTAATAGTGGCTTGCAGGCCACTGCAATAGTCAGAGAATCTGCACATGCACACTGCGCCTGCTAAAAGCGCACACAAATAGCAACAGCATCACATTCCTTACTTAGGAAAAACTGAAACCACAACGCACACTCCCAAACCAGTGAACCTCTCTCATCTTCCTGAAAAAACAGTCCAGAAAACAGAAAGAGAGGATCATAACATGAACTACAATCTCGAGGAACAAACAGTGAGGATTATAAATAACCAGATGGATAGAGGCAGACAGAAGAACACTCCCAACAAAAATCAGGACATAATGACCTTACCAGCAACCCCACAAAACAATGGACACTTCAATTCACTAGATATACAAGAAAACGACCTCAAAACTATGTTTCTACAGCTATTAGAGGCCCATAAAGATGAAATGAACAATGCCCTCAGAGAAAAAAAAAACAAAGAAATCGAGACTAACCAAGAGGAAACAAATCGTGCTCTCAGAGAAATGACCACGAAAATTGAGGCAAACAGAGAAGAAATGCACAAAGCTCTCAAAGAAATGTCCACACAAATGAAGGCAAATAAATAAGAAATAAATAAAGCTCTCATAGAAATACAGGCAATTATACCCAAAGAAGTAGAGGCACAATTAGTGATACATAGAGAGGAAACAGACAAAAAAATAGAAGCTATCATTGAAAAGCAGGAGTCCACATTCAAACAGATGAAGGAAATGGTGCAAGACATGAAAACAGAATTAGAATCAATAAAGAAAACACAAATAGAGAAAAACCAGGAGCTGGAGAACATAGAGAAAAGATCAGGAGTTACAAAGGTAAGCATCACCAACAGAATACAAGAGATGGAAGAAAGAATCTCAGGAGCCTAAGATACACTTGCGGAAATTGACACGTCTCTCAAAGAAAAATAAAATCAGAAAAGTTCCAAACACAAAACATCCAAGAAATCAAGGACACCATGAAAAGACAAAACCTAAGAATAATAGGAGTAGAAGAAATAGAAGACATCAGGCTCAAAGGTCCGGAAAATATTTTCAAGAAAATTATAGAAGAAAACTTTCCCAACTTAAAGAAGGAGATGGCCATAAACATACAAGAGGCCTACAGAACACCAAGTAGACTAGACCAGAAAAGAAATTCTTCACGTCACATCATAGTCTAAACACTGAACGTACAAAACAAAGAAAAAATTCTAAAAGCAACAAGGGAAAAAGGCCAAGTAACATATGAAGGTAGACCTATCAGAATCACACCAGATTTCTCAACAGAAACTATGAAAGCCAGAAGGGCCTGGACAGAAATCATACAGTCCTTAAGGGACCACAGATTCCAACCCAGACTACTATACCCAGCAAAACTTTCAATCAACATAGACGGATAATTCAAAATATTCCAAGACAAAACAAAATTTAAACAATATCTACATAAACCCAGCTCTACAGAAGTTACTAGAAGGAAAACTCCAAACCAAAGAAAACAACTACATCTAAGGAAACAGAGGAAATAGATAACTACACAACAAAAAAAAACCCAAAAAGAATACAAGCAATGAAACTCAGTGACACCACCAACCCTACATCTAAAGTAAGTAACAATTGTTGGTCACTAGTTTCTATCAACATCAACAAACTCAACTCCCCAATAAAAAGACACAGACTAACGGAATGGTTGTGGAAACAGGATCCATCATTCTGTTGCATCCAAGAAACACACCTATGCAACAAAGATAAACACTACCTCAGAGTAAAGGGCTGGAAAAAGGTCTTTCAAGCAAATGGTTCCAGAAAACAAGCGGGAGTAGCCATCCTAATATCTAAGAAAATAGACTTTCAACCCAAATTAATCAAAAAAGAGAAGGAGGGCCACTATATTCTCATCAAAGGAAAAATCCACCAAGAGGACATCACAATTTTGAATATCTATGCCCCAAATACAAGAGCACCTACATTCGCAAATGAAACAATATTAAAGCTTAAATCACACATTGATCCTAAAACCCGAATAGTGGGAGACTTCAACACTCCACTCTCACCAAGGGACAGATCAACTAGACAGAAAACAAATAGGGAAATAAAAACACTTACAGACACCCTAAATCAAATGGACCTAATAGACGTCTACAGATCTTTTCATCCAAACTCAAAAGAGGATACCTTCTTTTAAGCACCGCATGGAACCTTCTCCAAAATAGACCATATAGTTGGTCATAAAGAAAGCCTCAACAGATACAAAAAGATTGAAATAATCCCTTGTATTCTATCTAACCACCATGGACTTAAGCTGGACCTCAACAACAACAGAAATAACAAACAGCCTACACACACATGGAAACTGAACAACTTGTTACTCAATGACAGCTGGGTTAAGGAAGAAATAAAGAAAGAAATTAAAGACTTCCTAGAATTCAATGAAAATGAAGGCACAAGATACCCAAATTAATGGGACACATTGAAAGCAGTGCTCAGGGGAAAATTTATAGCACTAAGTGCCTGCAAGAAGAAATTCGTAACATCACATACAAACAACTTAATGGCCCAACTGAAAACCCTAAAAAAAAAAAAGAAGCAGATACACCCAAGAGGAGTAGACGGCTGGAAATAATCAAACTCAGGGCTGAAATCAATCAATTAGAAACAAATAAAACTATTCAAAGAATCAATGAAACAAAAAGTAGGTTCTTTGAGAAAATCAACAAGATAGACAAACCCTTAGCCAAACTAACTAAAAAGCAGAGAGAATCTATCCAAATCAACAAAATCAGAGATGAAAACGGTGACATAACTACAGCCACTGAGGAAATTGAAACAATCATTAGGTCATATTACACAAGCCTATATGCCACAAAATTTGAAAACCTAAATGAAATGGACAATTTTCTTGTTAGATTCCATCTTCCAATATTAAGTCAAGATCAGGTAGAAAGACTGAACAGCCCTATATCCCCCAAGGAAATTGAAGCAGTCATTCACAGTCTCCCCTCCAAAAAAAGCCCTGGGCCAGATGGTTTCAGCGCAGAATTCTACCAGACCTTCAAAGAAGTGCTCACACCAATTCTCCTCAAACTATTCCACAAAATAGAAACAGAAGGTACATTACCAAACTCATTCTATGAAGCAACAGTCACCCTGATACCTAAACCACACAAAGACCGAACAAAAAAATAGAACTTCAGACCTATCTCTCTTATGGACATTGACGCAAAAATACTCAATAAAATACTTGCAAACCGAATCCAAGAACACATCAAAGATATTCCCACCATGACCAAGTAGGCTTCATCCCAGGCATGCAAGGGTGGTTCAGCATATGGAAATCCATCAATGTAATCCACCACATAAACAAACTGAAGGAGAAAAAGCACATGATCATCTCCTTAGATGCTGAAAAAGCATTTGACAAAGTCCAACACCCATTCATGTTTAAAGACTTGGAGAGATCAGGAATACAAGGCACATATCTAAACATAGTAAAGGCAATATACAGCAAGCCTATAGCCAACATCAAACTCAATGGAGAGAAACTTAAATCAATCCCACTGAAATCATGGACAAGACAAGGCTGCCCACTCTCTCCATACCTCTTCAACATAGTACTTGAAATCTTAGCCAGAGCAATAAGACAACTAAAGGAGATCAAGGGGATACATATCGGAAAGGAAGAGGTCAAATTCACTATTCGCAGATGATATGATAGTATATATGAGCGACCCCAAAATTCAACCAGAGAACTCCTCCAGCTGATAAACAACTTCAGCAAAGTCGCTGGATACAAAATCAATTCAAAAAAATGAGAAGCCCTCCTGTATACCAAAGACAAAAGGGCCGAGAAAGAAATTAGGGAAACAACACCCTTCACAATAGCCACTAACCACATAAAGTACCTTGGGGTGACACTAACCAAGCAAATGAAAGACCTGTTTGAGAAACACTTCAAGTCTCTGAAGAAAGAAATTGAAGAAGATCTCAGAAGATGGAAAGATCTCCTGTGCTCATGGATTGGTAGGATTAACATTGTGAAAATGGCCATCCTGC
>NW_026596396.1:2438716-2477949 GCF_907164565.1 Psammomys obesus | reverse complement strand
AGTTAATAAAATGTAACTGATAAGAAAAAAATAAAATTCAAAAAAAAAAACACAAAGTTAATTTGATAGGCATATCATGTTCATTTATCAGCAGCTACCCTAATATGGTCTCTGATATTCTCAGCCATGGGCTTTTACCAGGATTAGAGTTCCTATGTGGATTCACACCTGCAGAGTATATTCAAATCTGATAAGAAGAATTTGGTTATTCCCATTACTGATTTGCCACTATTACACCTGTGGGAACTTATTGAATAGCTGATTAGTATGTCCAACAGCATGTTGGAGAACATTTTTGATGGCAATTTTCTCCCAGGAGCCTGCCTAGCACCTACCAATACTACATGTCCTATCCCATAGGGAGGAAACATGTATTTAAATTTCGACTTGGTTTCTCCATGTCCTGCAACCAAAGTGTGCATTGTCTTTAAAAATAGGATTTTATTGTCTAGTTTTGGTGGGCAATCAATGTACATGGCAAAAGGTTATATTGTTTGGGAGGCTCTATAGACTCTTACCAATAACTCATAGGAAGGTAGACCGTCCCTGGTGCTGGGATTTTCATTTAATAAATTATAACTTCTTTCTTAATTTTACTTCATAGTTAACTTTCCCATTGTCAGAATTCATTAGAGGTTTCTCATATATTCTTAGTTTTAAATGATCCTTGTCTGCATCTCCTTCTCTCCACAATCTCCTTGGCTCTCCCTGATTCACACTTAACCCTTTAAGTATTGTTCCATTTACTTTTATAACACTTTTACTTTTATAAGTTTTACTGTTATTTAGAGCCTTTTTCTTTCCCTCTACCAAGTGTCATTATAGTTTGTCAGCCTCATGCATAGTCACTCCCACATAAACACAGGTCAAAATTACCAACTGGGAATTGCATATGAGGAAAAGCATGCAGCACATCTCCTGCTTGCCTGGGATGCCTTATTTAATGCAGTATTTTTCAGTTCCATTAATTTTCCTGAAAATGTATCTTTTCTTTATGACTGAAAAAAATACCATCATCACTTTATGGACATCAAGGCCAATCCCATTTACTTGCTATTGTGATTAGATCAATAGATACAGGTATGCAAGTATTTCGGTGATAGAATATAGAATCATTTTGGTATATGTCCAAAGAGTAGTGTAACTTGATTTATGAGAGATCTATATTTGGTTTTTATTTTATTTCTTCTAGAAACCACAACATTAATATCCACAGTGGCTGCAGCACTTTACATTCTTACCAATAATGACTAAGTCTTCCTTTCCCCCTACATTCTTACAAGAATTTGTTGTCATTTGTTTACTTCATGACAGCCATTCTGACTGGGTAAGATGGAATCTTAACTTGAATTTCCCTGATGGCTAATCACATTGAACAGTTTTTAAGCTGTTTTTTTTTTTTTGTCCATTTACCTTACTTCTAATATAGAATGTGCTAAGTTCCTTATTCCAATTTTTTATGTTTAAGAAATACCTTTATATTTTAAAATATTTTATTATTAACATTTATTACAATTTATTCAAATTGTGTTCAGGCTGTGTTCCCCTCCCTTGTCTCCTCCTAATCCCACCTATGCCCCTTCCCTAGTCCACTGATAGGTGAAGTCTTCTTCTCATTCTATTTACCCTAGCCTCTTAGGTCTCATCAGGACTGGGTGCAGTCTTGTCAAGGTTACACCCCCACAGGGGCATGTGATCAGAGAGCATGTCACTGAGTTCCTGACAATAAAAGTCCCTGCTACCCTTATTGGGAACCCACTTGGAGACTGAGTCTATGAGCTACAAGTGAGTCTTCTTCATGCAATGTCCTTGGTTGGGGTAGCAGTTTCTGCAGGATCCACAGGGCTCAGTTTTATTGGCTCTGTTGGTCTCCTTTTGGAGCTCCTCCTTCCAGGTCATTATACTTCCCCTTCTTTCATAACGTGCGCTCTGCCCAAAGTTTGGCTATGAGTCTCGGCTTCTGCTTTGAAACCTTGATCAATAGAGTCTTTCAGAGGCTGACTGTGGTAGGCTCTTGTCCTGTTCCATCTTCCCATATTTATCACATTTGTCCTTCTAAATGAGGATTGAGCATCTTACCTAGGCTCTTCCTTGTTTAGCTTCTTTAGGAATATAGATTTTAGTATGTTTATCCCATATTATATGGCTAATATCCACTTATGAGTGAGTATTTATCGTGTGTGTCTTTCTGCTTTCGGGTTACCTCACTCAAGATGATCTTTTCTAGTTCCCACCATTTGGCTGCAAATTTCATGATTTCCTTGTTTTTAAAAGCTGAATAGTATTCCATTGTGTACATGTACCACAATTTCTGTATCCATTCTTCAGTTGAGGGACATCTAGATTGTTTCCAGGTTCTGATTATTACAAATAGAGCTACTATAAACATGGATGAACAACTGTTCTTGTTGTATAGTTGAACATATTTTGGAAATAGAAGACCCAGAAATAAATCCACACCTATATATACTTGATTTTTGACAAAGAAGCCAAAACAATACAATGGAAAAAAATAGCATATTCAACAAATGGTGCTGGTTTAATTTGGTGTCTACATGTAGAAAAATGCAAATAGAACCATATTTATCACCCTGCATAAAACTAAAGTCTAAGTGGATCAAGGACCTCAACATAAAGCCAAACACACTAAACTTTCTAGAAGAAAAAGTGCAGAAGAGCCTTGAACTCATTGGCACAGGAGATACCTTCCTGAACAGAACACCAACAGCACAGGCTCTGAGATCAATAAATGGAACCTCATGAAACTGAAAAGCTTCTGTAAAGCAAAGGACACTGTCATCAGAACAAAAAGACTGCCTACATATTAGAAAGAGATTTTCACCAACCCTATATCTGACAGAGGGTTAATATCCAGAATACATAAAGAGCTTAAGAAGTCAAACACCAACAAACCAAGCAATCTAATTTTAAAATGGGGTACAGAGCTAAACAGATAATTCTTAATAGAGGAATATCAAATGGCAGAAAAACACTTAAAGAAATGTTCAATGTCTTTAGTCATCAGGGAAATGCAAATCCAAACAACCCTGAGATTTTACCCTACACCCATAAGAATGGCTAAGATCAAAACCTCAAGTGACAACACATGCTAGAGAGGTTGTGGAGCAAGGGGAACCCTCCTCCACTGCTGGTTGGAATGTAAACTTGTACTACCGCTTTGGAAATCAATCTGGTGCTTTCTCAGAAAATTGGGAATAGTGCTACCTCAAGATCCAGCTATATCACTCCTAGGCATATATCCAAAATATGCTTATTCTAATTTTTAATCAGGTTGTTCGTTTACCTGTTATTGAATATCATAAGATCGTTGGACCTTTTTTTAAATTTTTATTTTTTAATATTAGTTACTGTTTAATTACTTTTTATCCCAGCTGTATCCCTTTCCCTCATTCCCTCCCATTCCCATCCTTCTTCCCTCATGTTCTCTCTACCCCTTTCCAAGTCCACTGATAGGGGAGGACCTCCTCCCCTTTCATCTGAACCTAGCTTATCAGGTATCTTCTTATCAGGCCTGGCTGCAAACTCCTCCTCTGTGCCCTAGCAAGGCTTCTCCTCCCTCAGGTGAGGGGGGTACCTTCGATATATTAAACTTTTATCAGTATAAGGTAGGCAAAGTGTTTCTGTCATTGTGCTTACTGCCTCTTACTGCTTGATACTCCCTTTTGTTGTACAGAAGCAATTTAACTTCATGAAGTTCCATTTGTCAATTGTTGGCCTTATTTCATAGACGAATAGATATGTATTCAGAAAGTCTTTACAATTTATGATGGTATCTTGAAGTGCGTATTCTAAATTTCCTCCCAAAGTCACATGTTAAGGTATTTGATCAATTTGGAATTGGTTTTTGTATAGTTAATCAATAAGTATTTTAATTCTTCTACATGTAGATACCAATTTACTGCATTAATCATGAAAGAAACTGTCTTTTCTCCAATGTTTATTTTCATTATGTTCGAAAAAATCAAGTAGCTGTAGTTGCTTGGATTATGTCAGTCTTCTATTCTAGTCTATCAGTCTACATGCCTGTGTGCCAGTACTATGCTTTTTTATTACTGTGAGTCCACAGTGTATCTTGACATCAGGTATGTTGATACTTCTAACACTATTCATTTTTCATTTTTCTCATGACTTCTATAGCTATCTGGGACTTTCATATTTGAACATAAATTCTGAAATATTTATTTTATTTTTAATTATGTATATGTGTGTGTGTGAGTGTGGTAAGGTATATGCATATGAGTGCAGGTGTCCAGAGACGCCAGGAAAGTCAGATAAACTGTATCTAGAATTGAAGGCAGTTGTGAGCTACCCACATAGCTGCTGGGAACTGAACTTGGCTATTTTGGAAGAAGCATATGTGTTTGTAATGACTGACTCATCACTTCGGCCACTCCATGATAATTTTAAGATTGTTTTTCTTACTGTGAAGAAAATCTTTGGGATTTTGATAAATATTGTATCAAATCTATAAATTGTTTTTGGTAAGATTGCCATTTTCACTGTATTAATTCTTCCAATTTATGAGCACAGCAGATCTTTCAATTTTCAAGTGTTTTTTCTCAATTACTTTCTTTCATGTTTGCTACATTTTCATTGTGGACAGCTTTACCTTCCTTGGCTAGGTTCATTCCAGTATAATTTTTGAGGTTATTGTGAATGGGATTGTTTTAATGATTCCTCAGTGTGTTTGTCGCTGTTTTTCTTATGTTGATTTTCTTTTATTTTTATTTTTTAATATTAGTTACAGTTTGTTAACTTTATATCCCTGCTGTATCCCGCTCTTTCTTTCCCTCCCAATCCCACCCTCCCTCCCTCATCTCCTCCCTGCCCCTTTCCAAGTCCATTGATAGGGAAGAACCTCCTCCCCTTTCATCTGATACTGGTTTATCAGGTATCTTCAGGACTGGCTTCAAAGTCCTCTTCTGTGGCCTAGCGGGGTTGCTCCTTCCTTGAGGGGTGGGGAGGAGGTCAAAGAGTCTGCCATTGAGTTCATGTCAGAAACAGTCCCTGTTCCCCTTATTAGGATACCCACTTGCATACTGAGCCACAAGTGCTACATCTGAGCAGAGGTTCTAGGTTACCCAGATGTCCCTCAGTTGAGGAATGGATACAGAAACTGTGGTACTTTTACACAATGGAATACTACTCAGCAATTAAATATGAGGAAATCATGAAATTTGCAGGCAAATGGTGGGACCTAGAAATGATCATCCTGAGTGAGGTACCCTAAAAGCAGAAAGACACACATATACTCACTTATATAGACTTATAAGATAGGATAAACAGACTGAAATCTGTACACCTAAAGAAGATAAACAAGAAAGAGGACCCAGGGTAAGATGATCAATCCTCACGTAGAAAGACAAATGGGATGGACATTGGAAGTAGGAGAAAACAAATAACAGGACAGGCACCTACCACAGAGGGCCTCTGAAAGACTCTACCTAGCAGTGTATCAAAGCAGATATAAAGATTCAAAACCAAACCTTCGGCAGAGTGCAGGGAATCATAAAAATGGAGGGAAAGGAGTTACTATGACCTGGAGAGGACAGGAGCTCCTCAAGGACCAAATATATCTAGGCACAGGGGTCTTTTCTGAGACTGTTTCTCCAAACAAGGACCATATATGGATCATGTGTTGATTTTTAATTTTGCCATTGTGCTAAAAGTATCAGCACCAAGAGTTTTCTGGGGGAATCATTAACATCTCTTATAGTATCTTATATCATCATATCATCTCTAAATAAGGATATTTTACTTCTTCCTTTCCTATTTGTATCCATTTCAATCCCTTTTCATTGGTCTAGCTAAGACTTCAGTCACTATATTGAATAGGATAGGAGAGAACTGACATCCTCATCTTGTTCCTGATTTTAGTAGAAATACTGTGAGTTTCTCTTGTTTAAGTTGAGGTTGGCCATCTGGTTGCTGTAAATTTCATTTTTCATCTTGAGCTGAGTTCTGTTCCCCCTAGTTTCTCCAGGACTTCTACTCTGAACTGATGTTAGATTTTGTCAAAAGCCTTATCAAAGTGGACATGCTTTGAGGTTTTTTTTTCTAATTAGCATGATAGCTTTACATATGTTTTATTGAAATGGTTTGTGTTTATTTTCATCAAGGAGATTTTTGTAGTATTTTAATTTGATTTTAGTTTCAAGGTAATATTTTCTTTGTAGGTGGAGTTTGTAAGAACGTCTTCCTTATGTATGCTATAGAATAATTTCAGAGAGCGTGTTGACTCTTTATTAAAGGTCTAGTAGAATTCTGTCATGAATCTAGACCTGGAAATTTTGTTAGTGAGAAGATTTATTTATTCCTGCTTCTAGTTCACCAATAGTTACAGATTTGCTTAAGTTATTTTTCCCATTTTTCATTAAATTTTGGCAAATCATATACATCTAAAAATTAATCTAATTCTTTTAGACTTTTCTAATTGACTGCAGGTTTTTAAAGTATGCCCTAATGATTTGTTAGTCTGTATTTCATTAGTGTATATTATAATCTCTCCCTTTTCGTTTATTAGCAATGGTCAACTCTCTTTTTCTTTTTGTTTCTTTTGTCTGTTTGGATAAGGTCTTTTCTATTTCTTTCTTTTTGTTTACCTTTTCAAAGAACCAACTCAATTCATTGATTCTTTGCATGTTTTTTGTTGTTTCTATTTCATCATTTTCTGTCCTGCTGCTAATTATGTCTTTTCATCTACTACTTGTGTGTGTGTGTATGTGTGTGTGCATGAGTAAGTGTGTGTGTTTGTGTGTGTGTGTGTGTGTGTGTGTGTGTGCAAAGTGTTACATTAAGTTACTCTTTGATCTTTTTCCATGCAGGCAGTTGGAGCTATGACCTTCCTCTTAGGACTGTCTTCATTCATCATGTTTTGTTATATTGTGTTTTCTTTAAATTCTAGGAATTTTCTGATGTTTCTCTTGATTTCTTCAACAACTCATTCTTCATTTAGTCATGTGCTGTTCAATCTCCATGATTCTGTGTATTTTCTGTAGTTTTTCTTCCTATTGACTTAATTTCATGGCATACAGATAGAGTGCATAAGTTATTTCAATTTATTTTTGTATATTTATTAGGCTTTGCTTTGTGTTATAATATGTATCAGTTTTAGAGAAAGTTCTGTTGTCTGCTGAGAACCTGTATTTTGGAGTGTTTGGATAGATTATTGTGTAGATCTCTCTTACATCTACAGAATGTCTCTCTGGTTCATTTCATCTATGATTTAATTTAATTCCAGTGTTTCTCTGCTCACTTTTTGTCTTTCTGTCCTGTCCATCTGTGAGTGGGGTATTGAAGTCACCCATTATAATTGCATTGGGGTAGTCTGTGGTTTTGTATGTAGTAGTAGTATTTGTTTTATGAAACTACGTACACCCATTTTTCTGCATAACGTTTAGAATTGTAAAGTTTTCTTGATAGATTCTACACATAGTCAGTATAAATTGTTCTTTTTAGACTCTTCAGACCATTTTTTCTTTCTTTCTTTCTTTCTTTCTTTCTTTCTTTCTTTCTTTCTTCCTTCCTTCCTTCCTTTCTTTCTTTGATTTTACATCAGTTTGTCAGATATTAGGCTGGCAACAACTATTTGTTTCCTGGTTTCATTTGCTTGGAATATATTTTTTCATCCTTTCAACCTAAAGTAAATTGTATTTTTTTATATTTGTTTGTCTTTTTAAAACAACAAGCAAAAAGATCTTGACTTTTAATTCTGTTAATCTGTATGTTTTGATTTTGGAATTGGGAACATTCATGTTCAGAATTATTGTTAAAAGTTTATGTGGTTCTTGTAATTTTGTAATGTTTGGCATTTTACTAATCTTCATTTGCTTAACAAGAGTTCTAGTATAATTTATTGTTCACTGGAGTTACTGGATGAAATTATTGTTACATTCAGTCTAAAGAATTCCTTCTGGATATTAGTCCTCTGTCAGATATACAGAAGCTGAAAAGCAGCAAACCAAGTAATCCAATTAAAAAATGGGGTACAGAGCTAAATAGAGAACTCTCTGTAGAGGAATATCGAATGGCAGAGAAGCACTTAAAGAAATGCTCAATGTCATTAGCCATTAGGGAAATGCAAATCAAAACGACCCTGAGATTTCACCTTACACCCATCAGAATGGCCAAGATGAAAAACTCAAGTGACAACACATGCTGGAGAGGTTGTGGAGAAGGGGAACCCTCCTCCACTGCTGGTGGGAATGTAAACTTGCACAACCACTCTGGAAAACAATCTGGTGCTTTCTCAGACAACTAGGAATAGATCTTCCTCAAGATCCAGCTATACCACTCCTAGGCATATATCCAAAAGATTCTCAAGTACACAATAAGGAAATTTGCTCAACCATGTTTGTAGCAGCTTTATTTGTAATAGCCAGAAGCTGGAAACAGCCCAGATGCCCCTCAACTGAAGAATGGATGCAGAAATAGTGGTACATCTACACAATGGAGTATTATTCAGCAATGAAAAATTAGGAAATCATGAAATTTGGAGGTAAATGTTGGTACCTAGAAAGGATCATCCTGAGTGAGCTGTCCCAGAAGCAGAAAGACACACACGTTATACACTCACTCATATAGACGTTTATAAACCTAGTAAAATCTGTACATCTAAAGAAACTAATCAAGAGAGAGGACCCTGACTAAAACGCTTAATCCCCATCCTGAAAGGCAAAGAGGATGGACATCAGAAGAAGAAGAAACCAGGAAACAACCTAGGAACCTGCCACAGAGGGCCTCTGAAAACCTCTGCCCTGCAGACTATCAACGCAGACGCTGAGACTTATGGCCAACTGTTGGGCAGAGTGCATGGAATCTTATGTAAAATGTGGGCAATAGTAAGCGCTGGATAGGATGGGAACCCCACAAGGAGAGCAACAGAACCAGAAAACTTGAAAACAGGGACCTTCCCAGAGACTCATACTCCAACCAAGGACAATTCATGGAGATAACCTAGAACCCCTGCACAGAAGTAGCACATGGCAGTTCAGTGCCCAAGTGGGTTACTTAGTAATGGGAAGAGGGACTGCCTCTGACATAATCTGATTGGCCTGCTCTTTGATCACTTCCCCCTGAGGGGGGAGCATCCCTAGCAGGCCACAGAAGATGACAATGCAGCCAGTCCTGATGTGATCTGATATACTAAGACCAGAAGGAAGGAGAAGAGGACCTCCCCTATCAGTGGACTTGGAGAGGGGCATGCGTGAAGAAGGGGAGGTGGGAAGGTGGGATCAAGAGGGGAGGAGAGAGGGGCTTATGGGAGGATGTAGCCATGGGCTACATCTGTGCAGGGGTTCTAGGTTATCTCCATGCATGATAATTGTTTGGAGTGTGAGTCTCTGGAAAGACCCCGTGTTCAAATTTTCTGGTTCTGTTGCTCTCCTTGTGGATTTCCTGTCCTCTCCAGATCTTACCTTTTCCCACTTCTTTCATAAGATTCCATGCACTCTGCCCAAGAGTTGTCCCTAAGTCTCAGCATCTGCTTTGATAGTCTGCAGGACAGAGCCTTTCGGAGGCCATCTGTGGCAGGTTCCTAACTTGTTTCCTATTTTCTTCTTCTGATGTCCATTCTCTTTGCCTTTCGGGATTGGGATTGAGTAGTCAAGGTCCTCCCTCTTGATTAGTTTCTTTAGATGTACAGATTTTAGTACATTATATTATATGTCTATATGCGTGAGTATATACCATGTGTGTCTTTCTTTTTCTGGGACAGCTTACTCAGGCTGATCCTTTCCAGTTCCCACCATTTACTTGCAAATTTCATGATTTCCTTGTTTTTCATTGCTGAATAATATTCCATTGTGTAGATGTACCACAATTTCTGTATCCATTCTTCAGTTGAGGGGTGGCAACAGTTTTATATCAGACATTGAAATAAATAATTTCAAGCTCCTTGGGATTTTGAACATTATATTGAGAAGTATTTTGTTATTATGAAAGACTTTTCTTTATATTTTATATGATCCTTTGTGTTTTTTATCTTATAGCTTCCAACATACTTTTTCTTTTCTTTAATGTTTTATCTGTGCTATGATTTTTTTTAATCTTGTCTACATGTTCTTTATACTTCTTACACACAGACTTGGAGTGTTTTCTGCTATAATTATAGAAAATAGTTTTGGTGTTGGAGGGATGGATCAGCAGTTAAGAGCACTGACTGCTCTTCTTGAGGTGCAGAGTTCAAATCCTGGTACCCACATGGTAGCTCAGAGTGTCTATAACTATAGTTCTATGAGATTCCATACCTGCTTCTGGTGTGCAAACATACATGGAGACAAAATACCCATGTAAATATGTAAATGAATAAATAATAAACAAATAAATATATAAATGTCCTCTTCTGGTGTACAGACATACACACATACAAAATACCCATCTAAATGCATAAATAAATATTAAAATTTTTTAATTAAATTTACATCTATGTTGTATCCCCATTCTCTTCCCCTCCCCATCCCACTCTCATTCCCCCTCAGTCTCCCTTCCTGTTTTCCACAGAAATGGGGAGATCCCTTTCCCACCCAGCCTAATTCATTAAGTCCCATGAACTTAATGAATTATAAACATGTCCTCTTCTTCTGTGGCCTGGCAAAGCAGTCACATCAATAGAAATTAATCAAAAATGCTGGCAAGATGATCTTTTCCATATCCCACCATTTAGCTGCAAATTTCATGATTTCCGTGTTTTTTTATTGCTGATTAATATTTCTTTGTGTAGATATACCACAATTGGTGTATCCATTCTTCCACTGAGGGGCATCTGGGCTGTTTCCAGCTTCTGGCTATTACAAATAAGGCTGCTACAACATGGTTAAGCAAATGTCCTTATTGTGTACTTGAGAATCTTTTGGATATATGCTTAGGAGTGGTATGGCTGGATCTTGAGGAAGCGCTATTCCTAGTTGTCTGAGAAGTGCCAGATTGCTTTCCAGAGTGGTTGTACAAGTTTACATTCCCACCAGCAGTGGAGGAGGGTTCCCTTTTCTCCACAACCTCTCCAGCATGTGTTGTCTCTTGAGTTTTTTATCATAGCCATTCTGATGGGTGTAAGGCGAAATCTTAGGGTCGTTTTGATTTGGATTTTCCTGATGGCTAATGAGGTTGAGCATTTCTTTAAGTGTTTCTCTGCCATTCGATATTCCTCTGCAGAGAATTCTCTGTTTAGCTCTATACCCCATTTTTTAATTGGATTACTTGATTTTTTGCTGTTTCACTTCTTTAGTTCTTTATATATACTGGATATTAGTCCTCTGTCAGATCTTGAGTGAGCTATCCCAGAAGCAGAAAGACGCACACAGTATACACTCACTCGTATAGACATATAATATAAGATACCTACTACAATCTGTACACCTAAAGAAACTAATCAAGAGGGAGGATTCTTGCTAAAATGCTCAGTTCCTATCCAGAAAGGCAAAGAAGCTGGACATCAGAAGGAGAAAAGAGGGAACAAGTCAGGAGCCTGACACAGAGGACCTCTGAAAAGCTCTGCCCTGCAGACTATCAATGCAAATGCTGAGACTTGTGGGCAACCTTTGGGCAGAGTACAGAGAATCTTATGAAAGAAGTGGGAAACAGTAAGATTGGGAGAGGACAGGAACTCCACAAGGAGAGCAACAAAACTAAAAAATCTGAGCACAGGGTTCTTTCCTGAGATTGATACTCCAACCAAGGACTATTCATGGAGATAACTTAAGACCCCTGCACAGATGTAACCCATGGCAGTTCAGTATCCAAGTGGGTTCCATTGTAATAGGAACAGGGACTGTCTCTGACATGAACTGATTGCCCTGCTCTTTAATTACCAGACCACAGAAGAAGACAATGTAGCCACTCCTGATGAGACCTATTTGACTAGGATCAGAAGGAAGGAAAAGAAGACCTCCCCTATCAGTGGACTTGGGGAGGGGCATGCATGCAGAGGGTGGAGGAAGGGAGGGATTGGGACTGGAGGAGGGAGGGAATCACAGGGGGATACAAAGTGAATAAAGTGTAATTAATAAAGAAAAAAAAATAAAGTTAAAAAAAAGAAAGCTGACAAGTAAGTCCCTATCCCACGCAGTCCCCACTTCCCTTACTAAGGAACTCAAATGAAGCCTGAGCTACTCATCTGCTACATCTTTGTAGGGAGCCTAGGTCCAGTTTGTGCATGGTCCTTGCTTGATTCTTCAGTCTCAGCAAGCAGTGCTGGGCCCTTGTTAGTTGGTTCTGTTGGTATTGTTGTGGAGCTCCTGTCACCCATACATCCTTTTCTCTTTTCTCCTACTTTCCCTCAAGATACCCTATGCATCACCCAATGTTTGGCTGTGAATCTCAGTATCTGTTTTGAGGTTCTGCTGGGTAGTGCATCTCAGAGGACACCTCTGTTAAGCTCCTGTCTGCAAGTTTAGCAGAATATCATTTATAGTGTCATGAGTTGGCCCTTTCCCATATAGTGGGTCTTTGGTTGGGTCAGGCATTGGTTGAGCATTCCCTCAACCCCTGCTCTATATGCTCTGTCTTTATCCCTGCATATCTTATAGACAGGGTAAATTTTTTTGGGGGGGTGAGTTGGTGTTTCCCTCCCTAAACGCTGGGAGACTAGTTTAGTTAGAGGGTGTCCTATTCAATCGCTTTAGTCTCTGCTACTAGGAGTTTCTGCTTGAATCCCCCTCATATCCTCCCAGGAGGCTACGCTGACTTAGATCTCCAGCTTGACACAGAGATACAACTACAATCAGTTTCTCTTTTCTCTACAGGACTTCTATCCTCTTGCCGTTGCTCTCCTCAGATCTGTTCTCTATACTCTTAATTCTCTGCACCCATCTCCTACCTCTCTTCACTACCTATGTCTAATCTATCTCTCCTTCCAAGTGAGATTTATGTATCCTCTCTTGAGTACTCCTTGTTACTTATCTTCTTTGGGTCTGTGCCTCATAGTATTTTTTATCCTGAATTATATGACTAAAATCTACTTGTAAGTGAGCACATACAATGTGTGTTTTTCTAGGTTGGGTTACACTCAGAATGATCTTTTCTAGTTACATCCATTTGCTTTCGAATTTCACATTTTCCTCGTTTTTTTTTTTTTTATATCTGAGGAGTATTCCATTTTGTAAATGTACGACAGTTTCTTTATCCCCTCTTTTGTTGAAGGACATCTGGGTTGTTTCCAGATTCTGGTTATTACAAATAAAGCGTCTATGAACATAGATGAGCAAGTGTCGTTGTTATATGGTGGAGCGTCTTTGGGATATATATCCAGGAGTGCTATAGCTGGGTCTTGAGGAAAAGCTATTCCCAATTTTCTGAGAGCATGCCAGATGGATTTCCAAAATGGTTGTACAAGTTTGCATTCCCACCAGCAATGAAGGAGTGTTCCCTTCTCCACATCCTTGCCAGTATATACTGTCACTTGAGATTTTGGTCTTAGCCACGGTGACAGTTATGAGATAGAATTTCAGAGTCGTTTTGAGCATTTCCCTGATGACTAAGTTAGTTGAGCATTTCTTGAAGTGCTTCTCTGTCATTCGAGATTCCTCTGTCAAGTTCTCTGTTTAGTTCTGTTTCCCATTTATTTGTTTTTTTAATTTTAATTTTAATTATTAATATTACAATTTATTCACTTGTATTCCAGGCTGTGATCCCATCCTTCATCTCCTCCTAATCCTACACTCCCTTCCTCTTCTCCCCCTTTGCCCCTTCCCTAGTCCACTGATAGGGGAGTTTTTCCCCCCTTCCATTTGGCCCTAGCCTATCAGATCTCATCAAGACTGGATTCATTGTCTTCCTCTGTGGCCTGGCAAGGCTGCACCACCCCTCCAGGGGAGGCGATCAGAGAACCTGCCTTTGAATTCATGCCAGAGATAGCTCCTGCTTTCCTCACTAGGGAACCCACTTGGAGACTGAGTCTATGGGATACATCTGAGGAGGCATTTTAGGTCCTCTCCATTCACGGTCCTTGGTTGGTGTATCAGTTTCTGCAGTTCTCTCAGGGCCCAGGTTTATTGACTCTGTTCATCTCCTTTTGGAGCTCCTGTTCCCTCCAGGTCTTTCTATCTCTCTCTTCTTTCATAAATTTCATGCATTTCTGTCCAACGTTTGGCTATGAGTCTCAGCCTCTGCTTGTGACAGACATTGGAAGCAGGAGAAGACAGGGAACAACAGTACAGGAGCCTAACACAGACTGCCTCTGAAAGACTCTGTGCCCCATTTTAATTGGATTATTTTGTTTATTAGTGTTGATTTCTTGAGTTTACTATATGTTTTGGATATTAGCCCTTTGTTAGATGTAGGATTGGTGAAGATCATTTCCCAGTTTGTAGACTGGCGTTCTGTTCTATTGACCGTGTCCTTTGTTTTATAGAAGCTTTTCAGTTTTAATATGTTCTATTTATTAATCATTGGTCTTAGAGCCTGAGCTATTGGTGTTCTGTTCAGGAAGTTGTCTCCTGTGCCAATGAGTTCAAGACTTTCCCACTTTCTCTTTTAATAGATTTAGTGTATCTGGTGTTACATTGAATTCCTTGATTCACTTGGATTTTAGTTTTGTGCAGGGAGATAAATATGGATCTATTTGCACTTTTCTAAATGTAGAATCCACTTAGACTAGCACCATTTGTTGAAGATGCTATCTTTTCTTCATTGTATAGTTTTGGCTTCTTTGTCAAAAATCAAGTGAACATAGATATATGGGTTTATTTCTGGGTCTTTGATTTGATCAACCACTCTATTTCTATGTCAGTACCATGCAGTTTTTATTACTATTGCTGTGTAGTATAGCTTGATGTCAGGGGTGGCAATACCTTCAGAAGTTTTTCTTGTATAGGATTGTTTTGCTTTTCCATATGAAGTTTAGAATTGTTCTTTCAAGGTCTGTAAAGAACTGTGTTGGTATTTTGATGTGGGATTTCATTGAATCTGTAGATTTCTTTGATAAGATGGCCATTTTCACTATGTTAACCCTACCAATCCATGGGCATGGGAGATCTTTCCATCTTCTGATATCTTCTATTCCTTTCTTTAAAGACTTGATGTTTTTTTTGTTTATTGTTTTTTACTACTATTCTTTTTCTTTGACTTGCTTTGTTAGAGGTACACCAAGATACTTTATGTCTTTTGTAGCTATTGTGAAGGGTGCTGTTTCCTTAATTTCTTTCTTAGCCAATTTGTCTTTTGTATACAAGAGGGCTTCTGATTTTTTAGGTTAATTTTGTGTCCAGTCACTTTGCTGAAGGTATTTATCAGCTATAGGAATTCCCTGTTAGAATTTTTGAGGTCACTCCTGACTACTATCATATCATCTGATACTTTGAATTCTTCTTTTCTGATTTGAATCCTCTTGATCTCCTTTAATTGTCTTATTGCTCTAACAAGGACTTCAAGTATTATGTTGAAGAGATATGCAGAAAGTGGGCAGCCTTGCCTTGTCCCTGATTTCAGATGCTTAAATATCATTCAGAATGGAAAACAGGATAGACATCAGAAGTAGTGGAAGAGAGGAAACTGGATGGGAGCCTACTCTAGAGGGTCTGCTGATAGTCTTCACACAACAGGGAATCAAAACAGATGCTGAGACTCACAGTCAAACTTTGGGCAGAGCACAGGTAGTCTTATGGAGGAAGAAAGGGGTCAGAATAGAGGGACATGGAGTGGACAGGAGCCCCACAAGGATACCAAGAAAACTAAAAGATCTGATCCCAGGGTGTCCTGCTGAGACTGATGCACCAGTGGAAAACCATGCATGCAGAGAACTTAGAACTTAGAACTCAGATGTAGCCTATTGGCAGTCTCATGTGGATATCCAAGCAAGGGGAGCAGGGGCTTCCTCTTTCATGAACTCAGTTACCTGCTCTTTGATCACTTGCCCCTGGTGATGCAGCCTTGCGAGGCCATGGAGGAAGAGGATCCTGAAAGTAATGATGAGACTTAAGAAGCTAATGCGCAGATGGCAATGGTGGAGAACTCCCCTTTTCAGTGGACTATGGGAAAGGGATAGGGGGAAAGAAGACCAGGGTGTGAGATTGGGGATATTGAGTGAGGGGGTTATATAATGAATAAAGTGTGAAAACAAGTAAAATTAAAATTAGAAAAAGAAAATTAAAACTACAAAAAAAAAAAAAGACTAAGATATGGAACTACTTCTCAGGAAGTTGGGACCAGTCATAGGCAGGTGGGTTCAACTTAAGTGAAGCTAAAGACATGGGTGAAATAATTTTACTTTTACTTCCCAGAATTCCTACCATCTAGTGCAATATCTCACAAGGCCAAAACCATGCAGCTTCTAAGACTGCCCACTTTTCTGAGCTACTAAGAAAAGTGTTCTATCTTTGTCCTTTTGGGCTCCCCTATTCTTTTTCTAACGCTCCCTTCCCTTCCCTGTGGTTATTTGTCTGCCCTGTGGTTGGCTGACCACCATGCTGGCTTAACTCAAACGGCATGAAGTTTTCCTTCTCTCTTCCATTGATCCCCACTAGATTCTCCTTCCACCAAATGATAGCCTATAGTTTCTCCCAATTGAAATTTGGTGGGGTTGTCTTAAAGGCAATTATAAGAATGTTTGACATTTCTACAGTTTAAAGTTCCAGAAAGTTATGTTCACATTACCATAATTACAACATAAAAATTTTTAATATGACAATTTTCTCCAACCATATCCTCTTTTCTCGAATTTCTGTTTTATATTTTTTAGAGTAGTTCCCTGTTCACCCAAAAGTTGTAATCTTCTATGCTGGTTCATAAGATTTATGTTTTGAATGAAATTTATATATTTGTAGAATCTCTCTTGGGTCTCACTCTGAAGTTGGTTTTTCCTATTTCTTGGCCTGTTCTCCACTTGTATCTTATAGGAACGTGAAAAGGCTGATAGCATTGGATTGCTACTCTAAGTGTGAGCAACTGAATTTATGTATACCATAGGAATGGGCTATTGAACATTCTGTAGACTTCTCCCTTATACCTCCACGTTGGATTGAAGGTAACAGGGCTCTGCTATCACTGAGGTTTTTGTGAAGAGATGTTGACATAATTTGTATAATGAGAGGGGTTGAGGTTTCTAACAATAGCAGAAAGAGATAGAAAAAAACAAAGGGCCAAATTATATGCTGGAGAAGCAGCAGGAGAAAAAATGTCAAATGCAGGCAAAACAAAGCTCTGATAAATGCTTTAAAATAAGAGAAATTCCAGTATAACAAGAAGTGCACATTAAATCAAAGAGGCATCAACCAAGTGAAAGCAAGGGCTAGGCCCCTGTATGAACCAGTCAACATGCAAGTCAAGAGGTAGAATGGAGTAAATGAGTCTGGTCTAGTATGAATTCAGTTAACTTCTCAGGTGAAAGTAGATACTACATGGAGGAACCAATTTAGCTCACCAAAACTGTCAACACAAAACATAACTCTTGCTCCACGTAGAATAGAATATAGTTTATTCTGAGTAAGTGTTGTCCTAGGAAAAAATAGACTCATGTGGCACTGAACGACTTGTTAAATGGTAGAAGAGTTTACATGGACACAAGTAAGTTACAAGTTACTGAATCAACATCAACATATCTTGCTGGGAATGTCAGGAAAATGTCTCTTTAGGCTTCAGGTGCTGTCTTGTCTCAGTCTTAGCTTTGGAGTCTGGAAAAGCTAGCCATCTGTTAGACTAATGGTTTTTAAAAGTTTTACCACAAAATCAAGATGTGTTAGGACAAGATACAATCGTTAGTGATAAATGGGATTAAGATAGCTGGATTTAATTTTAATTATAGACTTGAAACTGCGTGGCTCTCAGTAAGCATAAAGCTTTTAGCAAGATGGCCATTTTCACTATGTTAATCCTACAGATCCATGAGCACTGGAGAGCTTTCCATCTTCTGATATCTTCTTCAATTTCTTTCTTCAGAGACTTGAAGTTCCCCCCCCCCCACTAATTTCATTCTTGATCCTTTTGTCTTTTCTATACAGGAGGGCTACTGATTTTTTTTTTTGAGTTAATTTTGTATCCAGCCACTTTGCTGAAGGTGTTAATCAGCTATAGGAGTTCCCTGGTAGAATTTTTGGGATCACTCAGGTATACTATCATATCATCTGCAAATAGTGATACTTTGACTTCTTCCTTTACAATTTGTATCACCTTGATCTCCTTTAGTTGTCTTATTGCTCTAGCTAGGACTTCAAGTACTATGTTGAAGAGATACAGAGAGAGGGGTGAGCCTTGCCTTATTCCTGATTTCAGTGGGATTGATTTACATTTCTCTCCATTGAATTTGATATTGGCTATAGGCTGTCTGTATATTGTATTTACTATGCTCAGGTATGGGCCTTGTATTCCTGATCTTTCTAAGACTTTAAATAAGAATGTGTGTTGGATTTTGTCAAATGCCTTTTCAGCATCTAAGGAGATGATCATGTGGTTTTTCTTCTTCAGTTTGTTTATATGGTGGATCACATTGATGGATTTCTGTATATTGAACCACCCCTGCATGCCTGAGATGAAGCCTACTTGGTCATAGTGGATGATATCTTTGATGTGTTCTTGGATTCGGTTTGCAAGTATTTTGTTGAGTATTTTTGCATCAATGTTCATGATAGAGATTGGCCTGAAATTGTCTTTCTTTGTTGGGTCTTTGTGAGGTTTAGGTACCAAGGTGACTGTGGCTTCATAGAATGAGTTTGGTAGTTTTCCTACTGTTTCTATTTTGTGGAATAGTTTGAATAGAATTGGAGTTAGCTCTTCTTTGAAGGTCTGGTAGAATTCTGGCCTGAAACCATCTACCATGGGCTTTCTTTGGAGGGGAGACTCTTGATGATTGCTTCTATTTCCTTGGGGGATATAGGACTATTCAATCTATTTACCTGATCTTGATTTAATTTTGGTAAATGGAATCAATCAAGAAAAATGTTCATTTCATTTAGATTTTCCAATTTTGTGGCATATAGGCTTTTGGAGTGAGCCTCCTTCATTCCTGTGGGAAGGTAAACTTGTACAACCACTTTAGAAATCAACCTGGTGCTTTCTCAGGCAATTAGAAATAGCATTACCTCAAGATCCAGCTTTACCACTCCTAGGCCTATATTAAAAATATGCTCAAGTATACAACAAGGACGTTCGTTCAACCATGCTTGTAGCAGCTTTATTCTTAATAGCCAGAACCTGGAAACAACCCAGATATCTCTCAACTGAGCAATGGATACAGAAATTGTGGTACACTTACACAATTGAATAATACTCAGCACTTAAAAACAAGGAAATCGTGAAATTTGCAGGCAAAAGGTGAGATCTAGAAAAGATTATCCTGAGTGAGGTATCCCAGAAAGAGAAAGACACACACAGTATATACTCACTTATATGTGGATATTACACACATAATATAAGATAAACATACTAAAATCTGTACACCTAAAGAAGCTAAGCAAGAAGGAGGACTCTAGGTAAGATGATCAATCCTCATTCAGAAAAGCAAACAGGACAAGCTTTGGAAGAAGGAGAAAACAGGAAACAGGACTGGAACTTACCACAGAGGGCCTTTGAAAGACTCTACCTAGCAGTGTATCAAAGCAGATGCTGAAGCTCATAACCAAACTTTGGGCAGAGTGATGGGAATCTTATGAAAGAAGGGGGAGATAGTAAGACCTGGAGGAGACCTAATCTTCACAAGGAGAGCAACAGAACCAAAATATCTGGTCACCGGGGTCTTTTCTGAGACTGATACACCAACCAAGGACCATAAATCGAGACAACCTAGAACCCCTGCACAGATGTAACCCATGGCAACTCATTATCCAACTGGGTTGTCTAGTAAGGAGAACAGGGACTGTCTCTGACATGAACTCAGTAGCTGACTCTTTGATCACCTCCCCCTGAGGGGGGCGCAGGCTTGCCAAGCCACAGAGGAAGACAATGCAGCCAGTCCTTATGAGATATGATAGGCTAAGGTCAGATGGAAGGGGAGGAGGATCTCCCCTATCAGTGGACTTGAAGAGGGGCATAGGAGGGCATGAGAGAGGGAGGGTAGGACTGGAAGTGAGTGAAGGAAAGGGCTATGGTTCAGATACAAAATGAATAAAGTGTTGTTAATATAAAAATAAAAATTAAAAAATTAGCATTATGCACTAGTCAGCCAATAAGTCTACAGAATCTTGTATACAGATGTGGCTTTCTCAAGAAAATTCAGTTCACACTGTGACTATTATGTTCATGAAAAATAAGTGATTTTTTGTTTGTTTGTTTGTTTGTTTTGTTTTGTTTTCTGTCTTTGTGAGATGCTAAGAATTGAAACCATAACCTCACACACAATAACCTGGTTCTGTATTTCTGAGATATCTCCTCCATCAAAGATGTATTTTAAAACTGCTGGCATACCCTAAGTGTTGAATAATATTGACATCTCGAAAATTTTCTTTGTAGACTGTGTTCTAATTCCACTTGTGTTGCTATGATAAAATAGTCTGACAGACAGCAACATAGAAAACAAAGGTGTTTGTGTTAGTTTATATTTCCATTTTACAGGTCACTGATGTGGGAAGGTTAAGGCAGGAACCTCAAAACGTTAGTCAAATCACACCCACATGTAAGAGCAGAGAGAATGAAAGTATACATTTTCACTTGCTTGCCTCTTTGCAGCTGATTTCTTCACTCAGTTTAGGACTCCTTGCATAGGGAATGGTGCTGCCCACAGCATATCAATTAACTTAATAAAGATCAACCCCCACAGACATGCAGACGGGCTAATCCAATGTATAAAACAGTCCAGTTAAACTATTTTCCCAGATGATTCCGTGTTCTGTCAGATTGGCAACTGGAGCTAACCACCACAGGGGACAGGAAAGTCTCTTTTTTGATACACTGATTTTCTTTTAATATTGCTATCATGGGAACCTGGAGGTTCCACTGTAACCCTCTTGGCAGAAGAAAAGTATTCTAAAAGGAGGGACACTTGTGCTTCTCACATTTGATATCAGTTTATTGAAACAACACATCTCAAACGTTTAAGCTTGCCCCAGAAATCTCATGCTCAGGGAAAGAAGGCTGAAGTTCTGGTACCAGCTATAGGAGGAAAAGATTCCGCACAGCTCCCAAAACTTATTGAACAACTTTTTAGGATAGACTAAAGCCAAGGAGTGCATAATTAATGTATAATTTTTGCCCTGTGTTTAAACATAAGCTTCAAGTTAGAACCTCAAAGGTGAATTTTGGAGGCACTGGACCCTTTTTTTTTTTTTATTCTTAATATGGGCATATTGAATAAATCTCATTTCCTGGTTTCCTATTTGTTATTTGTCACTTTAATTGGTAGGTTAGAAATGAGTGGCCAAGCTTCTCTTGTTGGAGCTGCTAGAACCCAGACTGGGACCCACAAGCCCTCTGGTAACCACTTTGGCATGCTAATCAAGGAGAAAAGACATTTTGGGGGGTGTCAGACACTCACTGCAAGTGGATCTCAGTCTAAGAGCAAAGAATGAACACACCCACACAGCTGCCAGACTTTTTATTTCAGGGACTTATTATTTTATTTTTAATCTTTACACATAACCTAGCACCAGCTGCTTTCTACGTCTATTCATTGAAACAAAGACTGTCTTCTCATAAGCTCTTTTTGACTGATGCCTCCCCCCAGGCTTTTTCCTTCCTTCTCCTTGCCAGTTTGGATGATTTTTTAAACTAATTGAGTTCTTTTTGAACTAAAAATTACAAACTTGTCTTGGCAAGTCTAATTTAAAATATATTTGTGTAAGGTTGAATGGTTGGAGGATGATTTTGGACTATCCTAGTAAGTAGGAGCTATTACTTTGATCTTTCATTTTCTTCCCCCTTTCCAAAAAAGAAATTGTTCCAGGTCCTTATTGCAGACAGTCCTGGCTGGTATCCAGGCATTTAAGAGTTGATATAATTTGGGGCTGAAGAACTAACTACTTTTGCAAAGTTTATTTCTGTCAGGCATAACTAAAATCCATAAATTTAAGTGTAATGTTTATCTTCCTAGTAGAATAATGTGGGATTGCCTCTGTCAAATGTTAATTCTAGAAGTTGATGCTGAGAAGTAGAGAAAGAAAACTTGCTGCAGGTTTACATGGGAGAGAGCCAGATGAATTGCACACAGATTTAAAACAGATGATATTACTTTGTCATAAATACTTTTGGATTTAACTATGTGTACAAAGATCTGATAAACCTGATCTTTTTAATAAGTTAGAGAATTTTATATTGGTTTCATAGATGTTTTGTTACTAAAAGAACAGAACTGATAGAATAATAGATATGTTAAGAGGGAGTTTATAGGGTTGGAGACATAGTTCAGAGGTTAAAAGCACTTGCTGTTTTGCAAAAAAAAAAAATCTGGATTTGGTTCCAGTATCCACAAGGTAGCTCACAACCTTTTTAAAACTCCAGTTCCTGGAGATTCAACACCCTATTCTATCCTCCTTGGTCATTTCATGCATGTTGTGCACATACATGAATGCAGGCAAAACACTCATAAAATAAAACCTCTTTTTAAAACAGGGATTTAATAGATTGGCTTACATGATATGGTCTGATGAGTATGACAATGGTTGCAGATCAGTAAAGAATCCATGACTCTGAATGTCTCAGCAGTGCTAATCTGGTGCTGAAGGCCTGGGTGATTCCTGGAGAGCTACTGAGCTTTGATCTACATTGAAAGTCTGAAAAGGCTGGATTTATTAATAATGAAGGAATGTATCACCAGGAGGCTTGATGAACTTGCTAGAGGGAATGAAGGCAAGAAGGCAAAAAGCTAAGTTTTGTTCTATTTTGTTTTATCTGGCCTGCCACCAGAAAAAGCCACCACATATTTAGGGTAAGTCTTCCCACTTGAAATAATATAATCAAGAAAGTTCTACACAGGAATATCCAGTAGATCATAAGTCAAGTTGACAAACAAGATTAGCATATATCCTTATGCTTAATTTCTAAATAAAAACATTCTCTAGGTCATAAATCCTAACATGATGTGACTATCACATGTATAACTGCAAACGCACTATATATATATATTCTATTTTTATTATTTAGTTTATTTTTGAGATTGTAATCTAGTGTTTCTCCCTTTCCTTTTATCCCACCAAAACCACCTATATTTTATAGAGTAGTTGGCAGTCACTTGTGGAATGTTGAGTTATTTAGTGTGTCATAACTTAAACCTGATAATATATACTTACACCACTTAACCACCGATTTTATTCCAATTGATGTTATGCTTTATGGTAAAGAGAGGAAAGAAAACTTAATATATATATATATAAATATATGTACAAATATGTTCTTAAAATGACTCATGTCATTTACAATCCTTGCTTCCACAGCTGGTCACAAGGCCTTAGCTAGTATTTGTAACTATCTTCCTTTACTACCTATTCTGTATTTCCTCCACCCTCAGCAAGCACCTCAGCAGCTCTTGGCTCTTTTCCATCATTCATGACATGTCTGTACCTTTTGTCATCCTGCCTGATATGGGTTGCTGTAATTTACCATTAACTTTAATCATAGGACATGGTAAGACTAAGAGATGCTGCAAAGGATCTCATGCACTCTATATATAATTTTCTCTGCCTCCATTGTGGGTATGCAATTTAATTTCTCCTAGTAGTCTGGGTCAATCACCTGTCCTAACATTGTTATTTTTTTTTCCTTAGACTCGTAAGGGCCTTCAAAACCCAAAGTGGCCTAGGGGAGTCTTAACTTCCATTTCAATGGAATTATCTTAGTTACTTTTCTATTGCTGTGATAGGACACCATGATCAAGGCAACTAATAAAAGAAAGCATTTGGTTTGGGCTTATGGTTTCAGAGGGTGAGCTCATGACCATCATGGTGGGGAAAGCTGCCAGTCAGACATGGTTCTGGAGCAGTAGTTCATCTTAAACTATAAGCATGAAGCAAAGAGCTAACTGAGAATGGAATTGGCTTTTGAAACTTCAAAACCCTCTCCTTTCAGTAACACTGCTCCTCTAACAAAGCCATATCTCCTAATGCTTTCCAAACAGTTCCACCAACTAGGAACCAAATATTCAAATATATGAGTGTATAAAAGTCATTCTCATTTAAACCACCACAAGAATGTTTGATGTATCTCCTGGCAGGAGCATTCTCTCCTTTGGAATCAAAGCTTCTAGTCCAGTATTACATAAAGTAATGGAAAAAAGGAAGTAATTTTTTTCCTGCTGGTTCACTAGGGGTGATTCTCTAGAGTTATCATCCAGCAACTTGAAGGCAAAAAAAGAAGCACATTGTTCTTGTTGTAATAGATACTTATTCTGTCTATGGGTTTGCCTTTAATGCACACAAAAACCACTTCAGCCAAAACTACCATTGGTGGACTTACAGAATGCCATGGTATTTCACACAGCATTGTTTCTGATAAAGAACTCACTTCACAGACAGAGAGGTCTGACAGTGAGCCTGTGTTCATAGAATCAACTGTTCTTACCATGTTTTCCACCACCCTAAAGCAGCTGGCTTAATAGGACAGTGGAGTGACATTTAAAGACACAGTTACTGCAGCGATTAGGTGGCAATGGCCAGAAAGGCTAGGGAAAGGTTCTCTATTAGTATGTGTATTCATTGAGTCAGTGTATAATACATGGCACTATGTATTCTAGAGCCAGGATTCACACAAAGGTCCATGAATCAAAGGGATAAAATGGTTTGATGGCTACTCTTTTTTGTCAACTTCACATACCAACCGAGAAAAATCTCAGTTGAAGAATTGTTTCCATAAAATTGGTTTGTGAACATTTTGGGGGATATTTTCGTGATTGCTAATTGAGGTAGGAGATATGGGCAGTGCCACACCTGGGCAAGAGGCCCTGGGTTCTATAGGAAAAGTGGCTGGCCAAAGTTTCCTGGGAACAATGTTAGTCTAAGATCTCTGTTTCACTTTCTCCTTCTAGGTTCCTGACTTGAGTTCATACCCTGACATTCTTCGGTGGTGAACTGTTACCTGGAAGTGTAAGTTGTAATAAATCCTTTCCTTCTCAATTTGTTTTTGCTCTTTATTTTATTATGGCCACAGAAAGCAAACAAGGGCAACATTGAAAAGCAACTTCTTCAAAAACAGAATCTAAAGAGAAATACAGTTTTATTCTTTAAAACATAGAATAGTAATGCAAGAAGACAAAATGCTTTATGTAAACAAAAATAGCTTGAAATAATGTATTTTTAAAATCCCTTCATTAGAGTGGAAAGATGGCTCAGTGAGAAATGATGCTTGTCACCAAGGCTGATAACCTGGTTCAATCCATAAAACCCACATGGTGGAAGGAGAAAAGTGATTTCCACAAGTTGTTCTCTGACTGTCACAAGTATATCTTGGAATGTGAGCGCATGTGCGTGCGTGCGCGCGCACACACACACACACACACATTAATTTTCTAAAAAGTGCAAAAATGGAAGTGGCTGAAGGAATGGTTCATCTTAAAGAGCACTGATGTTCTTCAAGTACCTCACCCCAGTTTCTGCCAGAAGTCCTTGTAACAGCACCAGACTAGTAGGACCCTCTTGCTACACAGGCGCTCTTCTCTCTCATTTATGAATTTATAATAAATTTCTCTCTAAACCTTATCTGTGGTCCATCCATGAATTTCATTCTATGACTTGATGAAATAAGAATGTGAAAGCCATTGGGTCAGGGCAGTCTTGGTGACCAATAAATTTCTAGGATTCTAGCTCCCCAAGAAAGACTCCACTATTCTCAAAGACATCCCAGTATTCCATTATTTTTGGTGTGTTGGACTGGGAAAACTGAGGAGAGTGAGAACTATATTTTATTGTTTGTGCTTTAGCTTTTCCTTATTTTCCATTTTGGTGTATTCCTCAGCTATAGGCAGAAGGCATGATCTGTTCTGTCTCGTCCTCTTTTCATGATTCTCAATTGAACCCAGATTTCTGGGTTCTGGGAAGGTATGCGCAGCAAGACTGACAGATTTGGACAAGATGCAGACAATGGTGCATCCTCGCAGACTAAAAGTCTTCCATTTCTAGGTAAGATGACTTTATACCAGCCAAGGCTTTTATATGGGACTTCAAGGCTTTCTTTCTTGGGAGTAGTGGCTGGATATAGACTATACATTTAAGACTTCTATTTCGTGGTTGTTTTTGCACATGCCTACGGATGATGGCTATGTGATGAAGGTTAAATAGTGCTATGTTTAACTTCCGGTCCTCTCTCCCTGGGTACAGTATTCCCTCTTTTATCTCTCTTCACTGTGATTCTCTCAGAGAATCAGGGAGACTTTAGATCAGGTTTGAGGGAAGGAAGGAAAGCAAACAGAGCAGCTTGGCATAGTTAGACCTGTAACCATGGCAAAAGTGAGGACACAGCACTGCCTTAAAGCACATGGTCCCTAGACAAAGGCAGTTGCTTTTCTAAATGGGTAAAAGTGGCACACAAGGCTACTAAGGTTGTAAATCAGGATTAACACTTTTCATTAGCTTTGTTTCTAACACTATTGAATTTCTGCCAATGCAGAGTGTCACAGATCTGTCTGATCTATGATGTGAGGCAATTTTCTCCTTCCCAGTTTCTTTACATGTTCCCAAAGCAACAATGACACTTATGGATGTTGTGCACACTTCCCCATTTCTTTGCTTCTTTCATGGGTTCTTTTTCCAGCAATAGCTTGAACCTAGGAGCTCAGTTGAGATCAAAGCAATATTCACATGACATTGTTTTGTATTGTCAGTTACAATTGGTGGTAAGCCTTATAGACTCCCCTTCTTGAGAAAAGACCATTCAATTCTTTCCTCCTTTATGTTTTATTGCTTTGTTATTTCAGTCCTACATGCATAGGCCATATGTACTATCTCCTGCTATATTCATGCTCATATAACTTAGAGTTTTGTTTTTGTTTAAGAAAAGGTGCTAAATGTCAGAAACCAAAATGCTTTAAAAAGAAAACAAATAGATGTCTTAAAACAAATGTCTTGAAGACAAACCCAAATCCAAACCAAATATATTTACAATAGGATTCTTATCAACTTGTTCAAGGAAGCTAGGAACAAGGACTAGAAAAACTCATCCAAATCTGCTTGAGGAGAAAATGCTGGAGGGTATGGACATAGGAGTTTCAAGTTTCCATTACCTTACTGCCATTAAAGTGAGTTCTCTAGTGAAAAGTAGATATTTCTTGGGTCCTCAATATTGGGCATGAAAAATGCTGACACAGAAACACAGCTCTTACCTGAAATGCTTGTTCTGGAGCAAAATTGGAATGCCCATGACTTTGGAACAAAGGTTTAAGTTATTCCAAATTTCATGCCCCAATATGGTAATATTTGATTAATTCTTTGAAGTAACAGAATCAAAGAACATCATAAGTCAAGGAGCAATCCAACTGCATTCGTGGAAACATTAGATAGACAGGATAAAGAAAGGCAAAGAGAGATCTACTATTGGCCTCAGATGCTACCTGATGGCATTCTTACTTTTTTGGCTGGTGAGAGGTAGAATGTCCATTTGTACATTCCAAATCATTTACCTAAAGGTCACAAAGATGTTAGGTCAGGAACAGAGGAGGGAAATAAATGACTATAAAGAGGATTCCATAATTACTGAAGGTCTAATTAGCCAATAAGCTTTGTGGAAGTTCAGTGGAAGGTACACTTTCTTTCAGATATTTTTTTTGAGACAGTTCACTGTGTATCTCTGGCTGGATTAGAAATTATTATGTAATGCAGACTGACCTTGAACTCACAGAGGTCTGTATGCCCACCTCTACCTCCTGAGTTCTGGGATTAAAGGCCTTGGCCTTCTTGCCCTGCTCTTCCCTAAAACTTTTATTCACCTCAGACAACTCATGGGAGTCAGTTATCTTCTTCTAGCACATGAGTTCCAGAGACTGAACTCTGATCATTAGACTTGGCAACCACCTTCTTTTTCTGTGAGATAACTTGATGTCTATACTAAATGTATTTATATTCTTCAAGGATATAAACATCAAAGCACAAAGTTTGTAAGAACACTTTACCAAGATCATATCTTCATGTCTACACTATCATTGTTAATATGTATATCTGTTCTAAATTGTACCATGACTATCCCTAACTGTCTATAAGATTCTAACCATGGCTATTCTTATCTTTGTCATATTTTGAAATTTCACTGAATGATACTCATGAAAATGACTCTTAAAATTATTTATTTACAATTATTTATTTTTCTAACTAGCTTTAAAAAATGTTGTTTGTACTTATTGATTGTGCTTTTTAATGGTTGTTGATATTATGTAGAAGTACAGCTTTTGAAGCAAAAGGGATTTTCTTTCTTTTTTGTTTCTTGTTTGTTTTGTTTTGTTTCTTATGTTTTTCAAGTCAGGGTTTCTCTGTAGAACTCGCTGTCCTGGACTAACTTTGTAGACCGTCCTGGCCTTGAACTCACAGACATCTGTCTGCTCCTGCTTCCCTGGGTGCCATCACGCCAGGCTAAAAGAGATTTTCTTGACTACAAAATTTTAATGTTTATGTCTTACCACCAACATTAGATCAACTCAGCTTATCTGGAATAGATCACTCCCTGGTGACCAGGGACAATTTAGATCAAACTCTAGATGACTAAATTGTTGCCTTCAGAGAAAATGTTCAGAATTTTCATATAAAACATGTCCAATTTGTAGTAAGACTTTTTAAAATAATATTTTAGCCCATCCCAAAAGTCAAAAAGGATGGACGTCAGAAGAAGAGGAAAACAGGAAACAACCTAAGAACCTGCCACAGAGGGCCTCTGAAAGGCTCTGCCCTGCAGACTATCAAAGCAGACACTGAGACTGATGGCCAACTGTTGGGCAGAGTACATGGAATCTTATGTAAGAAGTGGGAAATAGTAAGATCTGGAGAGGACAAGAACCCCACAGGAGAGCAACAGAACCAGAAAATTTGAACACAGGGGTCTTATAAGAGACTCATACTCCAACCAAGTGCCATGCATGGAGATAACCTAGAACCCCTGCACAGATGTAGCCCATGGCAGTTCAGTGTCCAAGTGGGTTATATAGTAATGGGAAGAGGGACTGCCTCTGACATAATGTGATTGGCCTGTTCTTTGATCACCTCCCCCTGAGGGGGGAGCAGCCTTACCAGGCCACAGAAGATGACAATTCAGCCACTCCTGATGTGATCTGACAGACTAAGATCAGAAGGAAGGAGAGGAGGACCTCCCCTATCAGTGGACTTGGGGAGGGGGATTTGTGAAGAAGGTGGGGGGGGAGGTGGAATTAGGAAGGGAGGAGGGAGGGCTTATGGGGGGGGATACAAAGTGAATAAAGTGCAATTAATAAAATAAAATTTTAAAAAGAGAGGGAAAGAAAGAATTATAAACTAGAGCATTAACACATTCATATCATTACTTTAGCTATGTTTATTAAGTATCTATTAAATTAAAAAAATAATATTTTGAAAATTAATTATGTTGCATATTTCCCTATCAATACATTTGGGGCTACAAGGCTGAAGGGAAAAGGTTTTCCTCACTTAATCCACAATTCTGTTTTGTTTTGTTTTTGTAATTTTGCAAAATTTCTTCTATAATTAATGTACTTATAGAACTTTAAATACTGGAGAGGTTGTGGAGAAAGGGGAACGAACACTCCTCCATTGCTGGTGGGAATGTAAACTTGTACAACCACTTTGGAAATCAATCTGGCCCTTTCTCAGACAATTAGGAATAGCGCTTCCTCAAGTTCAAGCTATACCACTCCTAGGCATATATCCAAATTATGCTTCAGTACACAACAAGGACATTTTCTCAACCATGGTTGTAGCAGCTTTATTCGTAATAGCCAGAACCTGAAAACATCCCAGATGTCCATCAACAGAGGAATGGATACAGAAATTGTGGTACATTTACACAATGGAATACTACTCAGCAATTAAAAACAAGGAAATCATTAAATTTTCAGGCAAATGGTAGGATCTAGAAAAGATCATCCTGAGTGAGGTATCACAGGAGCAGAAAGACACACATGGTATATACTCACTTATAAGTGGGTACTAGACCTATAAGATAGGATAAACATACTAAAATCTGTACACCTAAAGAAGATAAACAAGAAGACCCGGGGTAAGATGATCAATCGTCACTTAGAAAGACAAATGGGATGGACGTTGGAAGTAGGAGAAAACAAGTACCAGGACAGGACCCTACCACAGAGGCCCTCTGAAAGACTCTACCTAGCAGTGTATCAAAGCAGATGCTGAGACTCATAACCAAACCTTGGACAGAGTTCAGGGAATCATATGAAAGAAGGGGGTGATAGTATGACCTGGAGAGGACAGGAGCTCCACAAGGACCAAATATATCTGGGCACAGGGGTCTTTTATGAGACTGTTTCTCTAAACAAGGACCATGTATGGATGTAACCTAGAGCCTCTGCTCAAATTTAGCCCTTGGTAGCTCAGTATCCAAGTGGGCACCCTAGTAAGGGGAATAGGGACTATTTCTGACATGAATGCAATGGCTGGCTCTTTGACCTCTCCTCCACCTTCCAAGGGAGGAGCAGCCTTGCTAAGCCTCAGAGGAGGACAATGCACCCAGTCCTGAAGATACATAGTAAGCTAGGTTCAGATGGAAGGGAAGGAGGACCTCTCCTATCAGTGGACTTGGAAAGGGGCAAGGAGGAGATGAAGCAGGGAGGTGGGAATGGGAAGGAATGAGGGAGGGGGCTATGGCTGGGATACAAAGTAAATAACCTATGATTAATATAAAAAATAAAAATTATGATAAATAAAATAAAATAATATATATTTATGGTAAAGAAACTCATATACTGTTTGACCTTTTTTAAACATAGCTTAGAATATGACATTCTTCAGATTTTGCAGCCAAACAAAATCTTTCACAATAATTATTATTTAAATTATTTTCATTACTAAAATGTATATCCTTTTATTGTAAAGCTATTAAGTTTAATAAAAATAGACAATTATAACTTTGAAAAGCAACTTGAGTGATGGATAATAATTAAAAGAGACCTAATGTTTAGTATTTTTCTTAAATAGACAGATTATGAAGAGACAGAAAAGTAGACTTATTTTGAATTACTTAATTCTTTAGTATTGATAATTTATAATTTCCTTTTTTACCCTTTTATTTATATACTTTACATCCTGTGGGTCTCTGCATCTGTTTCCATCAGTTTCTGGGTGAAAAGCCTGTCAGATGACAGTTTTGTTAGGCACTTGTCTACAAATACAGCAGAATATCATTAACAATGTCAATAAAGTCAGTAGTGGGCTGTCTCTCATGGCATGTGTCTCATGCTGGGTCAGCCATCGGTTGGCCATGACCTCAATTTCTGTTCCATTTTTATCCCTAGACACCTTGTAGTCAGGACAAAAAAAAGAACTTTAAATAAACAATAAACAACAAAAAGTCCAATTATTATTTTTTACCTTTGTGGTATTTTTAATCAAGTACTGTTCAAATGCACCATCTACTATTTCAACACATGTGTCATGTAAGATGTTGGTCTACATGTATTTGTGTTGACTACATAAGTTGTGTGTGTGTGTGTGTGTGTGTGTTGTACTTCTGTTTGTAATCATTAGCATTATTCTCTAAAATTTGAAATTTCAGATCTGAAATTGAAGTTATGCTAGGCATGGTGATGATTGCCTGTAATTCAAGCATTTAGGAAGCAAAATCAGGAAGATTATGAGTTTGAAATCAACCTGAATTTCATAGAGAGACCCTGTCTCAAAGACAACAACCAAAGAGGAGTTACTTGTGCCATCTATCCTACAGTAACTGAAATTGAGAGGTTATAGTTTTTTTAATTAATTTAATTTTTATTAATTACAGTTTATTCACATTGTATCCCAGTTATAGTCCCTCCCTCATTACCTCCCAATCCCACCCTCCCTCCCTCTTCTCCTCCCTTGCCCCTCCCCCAGTATAGATATTCTGACAGTGAAGATCAAACTTACCCCAAGGAGCTTGATACCCGTAATCAGCAGGAAATAGTCTAAAGATAACTATGCCCCATTTCTTTTTTTTTATATTTTTTATTTTAATTTTTATTAATTACACTTTATTCACTTTGTATCCCCCCATAAACTCCTCCCTCCTCCCCTCCCAATCCCACCTTCTCTCCCCCTTTTCTACCCATCTCCCTCCATAAGTCCACTGATAGGAGAGGTCCTCCTCCCCTTCTATCTGACCCTAGCCTATGAGATCTCATCAGGACTGTCTGCATTGTCTTCCTCTGTGGTCTGGTAAATCTGTTCCCCCCTCAGGGGGAGATGTTCAATGAGCGAGCTATTGAGTTCATGTCAGAGACAGCCCCTGTTCCCATTACTAGGGAACCCACTTGGAGACTGAGATGCCATGGGTTACATCTGTGCAGGGGTTCTAGGTGATCTCCATGCATTGTCCTTGGTTGGAGTATCAGTCTCAGAAAAGACCCTGGTGCCCAGATTTTTTGGTTCCATTGTTCTTCTTGTGGAGAGCCTGTTCCCTCCAGGTCTTTCATCTCCCCCTTCTTTCATAAAATTTCCTGCACTCTGCCCAAAATTTGGCTATGAGTCTCAGCATCTGCTTTCATACCTTGATGTGTAGAGTCTTTCAGAGGCCCTCTGTGGTAGGTTTCTGTCCTGTTCCCTGTTTTCTCTCTCTTCTGATCTCCATCCTATTTGTCTTTCTGAATGAGGATTGATCATCTTACCCAGGGTCCTCCTTCTGGCTTAGTTTCTTTAGGTGTACAGATTTTAGTATGTTTATCCTATATTACAGTTTTTTTTTTTTTTTGTCATGGTCACCTAACTAATTAAATGCCTTGCAGTCTTGGCTCCTACTTGTATTCTGCGTATGCTGATTTTTTTGTTTGTTTGTTTTGTTTTGTTTTGTTTTGTTTTGTTTTAAGGTACAGGCCCCTTCATTTGGTCATCAGACTGTCAAAACAGTGGACTTCCAAATAAATTTTCCTCAGGAATTTTATGTTGGAGGAAAGGGAAGGTAGAGGTACTGGTGCAAGCCAGAAAATAACTTGCCTCCCAGAAGAGATTTCACACAATTCTGATAACTTATCAGACCACCTATTAGTATAGACAGGAGTTAAGAAATGAGAAATCAATAATGAGCGAGATGATATTTTGAACAGGAAAGTTGATTTGCACAGTTCTTGCTCTCTATTTAAACTTTACCCTCATTATCAGTCCAACAATGATAGGCCTGAGGGTTCCTCTTCTCAATGTGGCCACATCGTCTGCATCTCCTTTCTCTGCTCTTATGACTTTCTCTTCACCTGGTATATTGGAGTGGTTGGCCTCTCGAACTCCAGTATCACCACAAGTCTTCAAAACAAACTAGAAGACAAATTTTTCTAGGAGAAAAAAAAATTACTTCTCTCTTGAGAAAAACTAAAGAAAATTTCTGTTCCAATGCTTCCAACATTTAGGGTAGAAAATACCAGTTCATTATTTTGCTATGAGGAGTTATAATCCTTTCAAGTTTCTGATATTTAAGCAATTCCAAGGTACGAAATGTTCTTTTTTTCTTGAAGGTTAGGTTCAAGCCAAACATACTGTTAAAACACACTCCTTTGCAAATCTATTCTTGTTAGTTATGAGATTAGACTTTCCACAGGTGCCTTAACCTTTAGATATCAGATCAGTTACTAAAGGAGCAGTGAAAGTAAGTAACACAGTTCTTTATTTTCCTATTCTTTCTCCATTGCACAAAACAGGTGGCAGAACCATTTACTTCAGGCAAAACACCATTTATATTGCTTTCTTATTTCTTACAGTATTTTTAAACATTAGCTAAATGGTATTAGTTCATATTTTACTCTGTTTTAGCATATACCCCACTGTAAGCCTTCATTTTTTATGTACTGTGAATGGTCAGCTGTTATATTTTATCTCTTCCAGCTGTTTTTTGTTTAAAAGGGGCAATGAAGTGAAGTTTTTTTGTTGTTGTTGCTTGACAGATCCACACCTCTCCTTTTCTATATCAGAACTACCCCCCCCCACAGTCTCACTTGCAGCTCTGTAGCAAAATATCATGCTGTAGTCTCCCTTTACTCTCTGACCCCTTCCCTATAGATTTTCTTTGTCTTTCCTTCCCCCTACTCATCCTATTATCCCATCCTCCAATACCAGTGGCCATACCCTGGGAATACACCAGCTGAGCATATCAGGAAAACAGGTCCATAGAAAACTTTCTACCAAGCAGCACAAAGCCACTACACTTTCCTAAAGTCCACAGAGAAAGCAGAAACCAAGAAACAAAACACCCATCCAACAGAGACAAAACCAGAAATAAGCACCTAGACTTATAATTATCCCAATTCCAGATGCCCACATGCTAGGGTAAGACCAATAACAGCCAAGAAAATATGTCTCCACTGGAGCCCAGCTATCCTCCCAAAGCAGGCACTGAATGTTCCAACATAGTCTTAAAAACTAAAATGATTGAATCCCTTAAAGAAATTCTTAAAAACACAATGTAAAGAAATGAATGAAACTTTTCAAGTCCTGAATATGGAAGTACAATCAGTGAAGAAAACCCAAACTGAAGAAATTATGGAAATGAAAAATTGGGGAATTTGAACAGGAGCTAGAGAAGCAAGCTTCATTAACAGAATACAAAGTATGGAAGAAAAAGTCCCAGATGTTGAAGATAAGACATAAAAAATATTACCATCCATTTCTTGTAATGGTGAATAGCAATAAATACCAATATCTCCTTTTAGAAAGTATCCCAATCTATGGTATTTTTAATGATTTCTATTTATTAATGAATACTGAGTTTCAAAAGTAATAAATGATGTTTCTGCTTTTGTCCTCTGCCAAATAAAAAGGTAAAATCTAAAAATTTTTGACTAAAAACATCCAGGAAATCTGGGACACTATGAGAAGATCAAATCTAAGAATAATAGGGATAGACAAAGAAGAATAAACACATGTCAAAGGTAAAGAAAATATTTTCACCAAAATAATAGACGAAAATTTCTCTAACCTACAAAAGGAGATGCCTATTGTAAAGGCGTAAAGAAATTCCATTTTATACTAGGCACTATCTTGGTACCCATAGCTATGTGTCTCAAACTCCAGTCTGTAGAAGATAATTGCTCAGTAACCCTGACTCAGTGACACTTCCCTCACCTAAAAATGTACAACTAGTGATTATCTACTTGTTATGATGTGACTAACTGCTTTTTTTGGCTTCTGTAACTTGTTTATGCACATACCCAATGATAGTTTGAGATCACTTAACTTGGCAGAACAAAACAGTTTTTTATTGCTTACATAGATATTGAATGTCTTCCCATGTTTTTCTACTTTAAAAATTCTTTCCTCACCCTCTTTCTGATGGCAGTCTCAAATTTGACTCAGAGACTGTTCATCCTGCTAGCTGCTAATCAATAAAAGATTTTAATTATAATTTGATTGAGTCTATGGTATTGTCCCAGTGGTCAAAGCTCTATAAAAATATCAAGGTACAATTAGCATACAGAACATCAAATAGATTGGAACAGAAATGAAAGTCCCTTGCTACATAATAACAAAAATGCTAAACACACTGAACAAAAAAAAATAATAATATTAGAAGCTACAAGGCAAACAAAAACCAAGATTAACTACAATGAATAGATAGGGAATAAATAATCCCAGACTCCAAGATTAAAGGAAAGGGAACACACAACAATAACAACAACACCATCAACAAAATAACAGCAATCAACAATCAAACATTGGTTATTGATATATCTGAGCATCAATAGTTTTAATTCCCCAATAAAAAAAAGAGACAGACTAAGAATGGAAGTGAAAACACTATCCATCATTATGCTTCATCCAAGAAAAACACCTTGACATCAAATACAGACATTATCTGAGTTAAAAGGTTGTGAAAAGATGCCTCAAGGAAATGGACATAAAAAAATAAATTGCTGTAGGCATTTTAATAGCCAACAAAATAGACTTGAAACCAAAAGTAATCAGAAGAGATGGGATAGGATACTACACACTCATCAAATAAATCTAACAAGATGACATTTTAAATCATTTTTTTTGAATTTTATTTTTTTCTTATCAGTTACATTTTATTAACTCTGTATCCCAGCCGTGTCCCGATCACTCATTCCCTCCCAGTCCCTCCCTCCCTCCTTCATCTCCACCATGCCCCTTGCCAAGTCCACTAATAGGGGGGGACCTCCTCCCCATTAATCTGATCCTGTTTTATCAGGTATCTTCAGGACTGGCTGCAAAGTCATCCTCTGTGGCCTAACAGGACTGCTCCTCCCTTGGGGGGTGGGGAGGCCAAAGAGCCAGTCATTGAGTTCCTGTTAGGAATAGTCCTTGTTCTCCTCACTATGGGAAGCCAATTGGTTACTGAGCTACCACAGGCTACATCTGAGCAGAGGTTCTAGGTTACATTCATACATGGTCCTTGGTTGCATGTCAGTCTCAGAAAAGACCCTGTGCCCAGATATCTTTGTTCCTTGTGGAGCTCCTATCCTTTCCCCATCAGACTAACTCCCCTTCTTTCTTATGATTCCCTGCACTCTGCCAAAGGTTTGGTCATGAGTCTTTGCTTTGAAAACACTGCTAGTTAGAGTCTTTCAAATGCGCTCAGTAGACTCCTGTCATATGTTCAATGCACATCCCATCTGTCTTTCTAAATGAGGATTGATCATCTTACCCCATGTCTGCTCTCTTGATTATCTTTTTTAGGTGTATAGATTTCATTATGTTTATCATAACTTATAGGTCTATATAAGTGAGTATATACCGTGTTTGTGTGTTTGTCTTTCTCCTTCTGGGATATTTCACTCAGGATGATCTTTTCTAGATCCCACCATTTGCCAGCAAATTTCATGGTTTCCTCCTTTTTGATTGCTGAGTAGTATTCCATTGTGTAAAAATACCACAATTTCTGTCCCCATTCCTCCATTGATGGACATCTGGGTTGTTTCCAGGTTCTGGCTATTACAAATAATGCTGCTATAAACATGGTTGAGCAAATATCCCTTTTGTGTACTTGAGCAAACTTTGGGTATATACCTAGCAGTGGTATAGCTGGGTCTTGAGGAAGCACTATTCCTAATTGTCTTAGAAAGCGCGAGATAGATTTCCAGAGTGGTTGTATCAGTTTACATTCTCACCAGCAGTGGAGGAGGGTTCCCCTTTCTCCACAACCTCTCCAGCATGTGTTGTCCCTTGAGTTTTTCATCTTGGCCATTCTGATGGGTGTAAGGTGATATCTCAGGGTCGTTTTGATTTGCATTTCCCTGATGGCTAATGAGGATGAGAATTTCTTTAAGTGTTTCTCTGCCATTTGATATTCCTCTGTCGAGAATTCTCTGTTTAACTCTGTTCCCCATTTTTTAATTGGATTACTTGGTTTGCTGCTTTTCAGCTTCTTTAGCTCTTTGTATATGCTCGATAATAGTCCTCTGTCAGATAAAGGGTTAGTGAAGATTCTTTCCCAATCTGTAGGCAGGCGTTTTGTTTTGATGACAGTGTCCTTTGCTTTACAGAAGCTTTTCAGTTTCATGAGGTCCCATTTATTGATTGTTGCTCTTAGAGCCTGTGCTGTTGGTGTTCTGTTCAGGAAGTTGTCTCCTGTGCCAATGAGTTCTAGGCTGTTCCCCAATTTTTCTTCTAACAGATTTAGAGTATCTGGTTTTATGTTGAGGTCTTTGATCCACTTGGACTTTAGTTTTGTACAGGGTGATAAATATAGATCTATTTTCATTTCTCTGCATGTGGACATCCAGTTGGACCAGCACCATTTGCTGAAGATGCTGTCTTTTTTCCATTGAATGGTTTTGGCTTCTTTGTCAAAAATCGAGTATTCATAGGTGTGTGGGTTTATTTCTGGGTCTTCTACGTGGTTACATTGATCCTCCTTTCTGTTTTTATGCCAATACCATGCAGTTTTTATTACTATTGCTCTGTAGTACAACTTGAGATGGGGGATGGAGATACCTTCAGATGATGTGTTGTTGTACAGGATTGTTTTGGAGATTCTGGGTTTTTTGTTTCTCCATATGAAGCTGAGAATCTTTTTTTCAAGGTCTGTAAAGAATTGAGTTGGTATTTTGATGGGAATTGCATTGAATCTGTAGATTGCTTTTGGCAGGATAGCCATTTTCACAATGTTAATCCTACCAATCCATGAGCACGGGAGATCTTTCCATCTTCTGAGATCTTCTTCAATTTCTTTCTTCAGAGACTTGAAGTTTTTCTCAAACAGGTCTTTCACTTGCTTGGTTAGTGTCACCCCAAGGTACTTTATGTTATTAGTGGCTATTGTGAAGGGAGTTGTTTCCCTAATTTCTTTCTCAGCCCTTTTGTCTTTGGTATACAGGAGGGCTTCTGATTTTTTTGAGTTGATTTTGTACCCTGCCACTTTGCTGAAGGTGTTTATCAGCTGGAAGAGTTCTCTGGTTGAATTTTTGGGGTCGCTCTTGTATACTATCATATCATCTGTAAACATTGACACTTTGACCTCTTCCTTTCCGATTTGTATCCCCTTGATCTCCTTTAGTTGTTTATTGCTCTGGCTAGGACTTCAAGTACTATGTTGAAGAGGTAGGGAGAGAGTGGGCAGCCTTGTCTTGTCCCTGATTTCAGTGGGATTGATTTAAGTTTCTCTCCATTGAGTTTGATGTTGGCTATAGGCTTGCTGTATATTGCCTTTACTATGTTTAGATATGTGCCTTGTATTCCTGATCTCTCCAAGACTTTAAACATGAATGGGTGTTGGACTTTGTCAAATGCTTTTTCAGCATCTAAGGAGATGATCATGTGGTTTTCCTCCTTCAGTTTGTTTATGTGGTGGATTACATTGATGGATTTCCATATGTTGAACCACCCTTGCATGCCTGGGATGAAGCCTACTTGGTCATGGAAGATGATATCTTTGATGTGTTCTTGGATTCGATTTGCAAGTATTTTATTTAAAATTTGTGTCACTGTTCATAAGAGAGATAGGTCTGAAGTTCTCTTTTTTTGTTGGGTCTTTGTGTGGTTTAGTTATCAGGGTGACTGTTGCTTCATAGAATGAGTTTGGTAATGTACCTTCTGTTTCTATTTTGTGGAATAGTTTGAGGAGAATTGGTGTGAGCACTTCTTTGAAGGTCTGGTAGAATTCTGCGCTGAAACCATCTGGCCCAGGGCTTTTTTTGGAGGGGAGAATGTGAATGACTGTTTCAATTTCCTTGGGGGATATAGGGCTGTTCAGTCTTTCTACCTGATCTTGACTTAACGTTGGAAGATGGAATCTATCAA
>NW_026596396.1:2359671-2438706 GCF_907164565.1 Psammomys obesus | reverse complement strand
TCTTTCTACCTGATCTTGACTTAACGTTGGAAGATGGAATCTATCAAGAAAGTTGTCCATTTCATTTAGATTTTCAAATTTTGTGGCATATAGGCTTTTGTAGAATGACCTAAGGATTGTTTCAATTTCCTCTGTGTCTGTGATTATGTCACCGTTTTCATCTCTGATTTTGTTGATTTGGATAGATTCTCTCTGCTTTTTAGTTAGTTTGGCTAAGGGTTTGTCTATCTTGTTGATTTTCTCAAAGAACCAGCTTTTTCTTTCATTGATTCTTTGAATAGTTTTATTTGTTTCTAATTGATTGATTTCAGCCCTGAGTTTGATTATTTCCAGCCGTCTACTCCTCTTGGGTGTATCTGCTTCTTTTTATTTTTTTAGGGTTTTCAGTTGGGCCATTAAGTTGTTTGTATGTGATGTTACGAATTTCTTCTTGCAGGCACTTAGTGCTATAAAATTTCCCCTGAGCACTGCTTTCAATGTGTCCCATTAATTTGGATATCTTGTGCCTTCATTTTCATTGAATTCTAGGAAGTCTTTAATTTCTTTCTTTATTTCTTCCTTAACCCAGCTGTCATTGAGTAACAAGTTGTTCAGTTTCCATGTGTGTGTAGGCTGTTTGTTATTTCTGTTGTTGTTGAGGTCCAGCTTAAGTCCATGGTGGTCAGATAGAATACAAGGGATTATTTCAATCTTTTTGTATCTCTTGAGGCTTTCTTTATGACCAACTATATGGTCTATTTTGGAGAAGGTTCCATGCAGTGCTGAAAAGAAGGTATCCTCTTTTGAGTTTGGATGAAAAGATCTGTAGACGTCTATTAGGTCCATTTGATTTAGGGTGTCTGTAAGTGTTTTTATTTCCCTATTTGTTTTCTGTCTAGTTGATCTGTCCCTTGGTGAGAGTGGAGTGTTGAAGTCTCCCACTATTAGGGTTTTAGGATCAATGTGTGATTTAAGCTTTAATATTGTTTCATTTACGAATGTAGGTGCTCTTGTATTTGGGGCATAGATATTCAAAATTGTGATGTCCTCTTGGTGGATTTTTCCTTTGATGAGAATATAGTGGCCCTCCTTCTCTTTTTTGATTAACTTGGGTTGAAAGTCTATTTTCTTAGATATTAGGATGGCTACTCCCGCTTGTTTTCTGGAACCATTTGCTTGAAAGACATTTTTCCAGCCCTTTACTCTGAGGTAGTGTTTATCTTTGTTGCATAGGTGTGTTTCTTGGATGCAACAGAATGATAGATCCTGTTTCCGCAACCATTCTGTTAGTCTGTGTCTTTTAATTGGGGAGTTGAGTCCGTTGATGTTGATAGAAACTAGTGACCAACAATTGTTACTTACTTTAGATGCAGTGTTGGTGGTGTCACTGAGTTTCATTGCTTGTCTTCTTTTGGTTTTTTTGTTGTGTAGTTATCTATTTCCTCTGTTTCCTTCGATGTAGTTGTTTTCTTTGGTTTGGAGTTTCCCTTCTAGTAACTTCTGTAGAGCTGGGTTACTATGTAGATATTGTTTAAATTTGTTTTTTTCTTGGAATATCTTGAATTCTCCGTCTATGTTGATTGAAAGTTTTGCTGGGTATAGTAGTCTGGGTTGGAATCTGTGGTCCCTTAAGGACTGTATGATTTCTGTCCAGGCCCTTCTGGCTTTCATAGTTTCTGTTGAGAAATCTGGTGTGATTCTGATAGGTCTACCTTCATATGTTACTTGGCCTTTTTCCCTTGCTGCTTTTAGAACTTTTTCTTTGTTTTGTAGGTTCAATGTTTTGACTATGATGTGACGTGAAGAATTACTTTTCTGGTCTATTCAACTTGGTGTTCTGTAGGCCTCTTGTATGTTTATGGCCATCTCCTTCTTTAAGTTGGGAAAGTTTTCTTCTATAATTTTCTTGAAAATATTTTCCAGACCTTTGAGCCTGATGTCTTCTTTTTCTTCTACTCCTATTATTCTTACGTTTTGTCTTTTCATGGTGTCCTTGATTTCTTGGATGTTTGTGTTTGGTACTTTTCTAATTTTATTTTTTCTTTGAGAGACGTGTCAATTTCTGCAAGTGTATCTTCGGCTCCTGAGATTCTTTCTTCCATATCTTGTATTCTGTTGGTGATGCTTACCTTTGTAGTTCCTGATCTTTTCTCTATGTTCTCCAGCTCCTGGTTTTTCTCTATTTGTGTTTTCTTTATTGATTCTAATTCTGTTTTCATGTCTTGCACCATTTCCTTCATCTGCTTGAATGTGGAGTCCTGCTTTTCAATGATAGCTTCTATTTTTTTGTCTGTTTCCTCTCTATGTATCACTAATTGTGCCTCTACTTCTTTGGGTATAATTGCTTGTATTTCTATGAGAGCTTTGTTTATTTCTTCTTTATTTGCCTTCCTTTGTGTGGACATTTCTTTGAGAGCTTTGTGCATTTCTTCTCTGTTTGCCTCAGTTTTCGTGGTCATTTCTCTGAGAGCACGATTTGTTTCCTCTTGGTTAGTCTCAATTTCTTTGGTTATTTCTCTGAGGGTATTGTTCATTTCATCTTTATGGGCCTCTAATAGCTGGAGAAACACAGTTTTGAGGTCGTTTTCTTGTATATCTAGTGAATTGAAGTGTCCATTGTTTTGTGGGGTTGCTGGTGAGGTCATTATGTCCTGATTTTTGTTGGGAGTGTTCTTCTGTCTGCCTCTATCCATCTGGTTATTTATAATCCTCACTGTTTGTTCCTCGAGATTGTAGTTCGTGTTTGATCCTCTCTTTCTGTTTTCTGGACTGTTTTTTCAGGAAGATGAGAGAGGTTCACTGCTTTGGGAGTGTGCACTGTGTTTTCAGTTTTGCCTAAGTAAGGAATGTGATGCTGGCGCTATTCTAGTGTGCTTTTAGCGGGCGCAGTGTGCATGCGTGGATTCTCTGACTATTGCAGTGGCCTGCAAGCCACTATTACACAGTTCTGACTGAGATCCAGGGATTGTTTGCCTGGATTACACTGGTGGACCTGCAAGGCAGAGGCTTCAATGTTGGGGTCACTATCCCATGAATCCCTATGATGCCCACACTAGGGGTGTGGGTGGCAGGAATCTCGTCTGGTTGCTTCTGTGGAAAGGCCCTGAGTCTGGGGCAATCTCTCCCTAGAAGGCTCACTCACTCTCTTGCAGGACCAGTTGGAATGCACAGGGGTTCCCCTTGCTTTCTACTCTCTGATTTGGTCCTGCTGCGGAAGTGCAAGGGTAGGCTAACAGTCAGCTCTGTGACACTGTGGCCGCAGGACTCTGTGTCCACCTTTCCTGTGTGCTGCCTCTTTGTCCTTTCCCTCTGCCAGGAGGGGTTATGTTGACTGGTCCCTGGGTGGCGCAGGAAAGAGTTAGGATGAGTGTACTCAATCCCAGATCCCGGGCCCAGATCTCTCTGCCAGAAGCAGCCTAGCGGTAGAATCTATGTTTGCTGATGCCAAAAGTGTACCGGGTAGGGTTGAGTGTCCTCAGATCCAGAGCTTGGGTTTCTCTGCTAGGGGCTGCTGGGTGAGCTGGACAGAGGGTGCTGTGTCTTTGGCAGGCTGCCTCTCTGTCCTTCCCCTCTGACCTTCTTCTCTGCTAGGGCAAGCATATGCTCTCAGGGGAGTGCCAGCAGGGGTTGGGGCTTCTCAGTTGGATCCTGAGCCCTGAACCGGTGTTTCTCTGCCAGGGGTCAGGGGGGACGCTGGTGATAGAACTTGCTGCTAGACCTTATTGTGCTGCACCCAGGATAATCTCAGGACGTGTAGAATGACCACAGTCTCAGATCCCGAGCTGTGGTTTGTTTGTTAGGAGCGGCCGGCAGCACTGGAGTTCTGGTACTGTGAAGCCGCTGTGTGCCTCTTTAGCCTTCTGCTCCACTGTGGCAGGGTTTTGGCAGCGTTTAGGGGAGTGCCTGAAAGGATTGGGTTTTTTCAGCCCCGATCTTGGGTTGGGGTACAGACAATGTGGTCTGTGGCAGATTCTGCTGGGCGCCTCCTGCCTCCTCCGAAGAGGGAGTAGGGATTTTGAGCTGGGTGCGCAGCTGCAATCTGTGCACGGCGGGAGCTCAGTTGTAATGGCGGCAGGTACCTGTTGTTGGAGAGACCTTCCAGGGAAAGACTGGGTGTCCTGTGACCAGTCTGGCAACTTTCCTTCCCCGTGGGGTTTTTTGTGACTGGGACTCTCAGTCTCAGGCCCCCTTGTGCCCACCAATCAGCCTGGGAAACTGATCGGGACAAGCAGTCTTGCGGCACCAGCCCAGAGACCCAAAGCCCGCGTTAGCCGGGTTCTCTTCTGGGTTCTGGCTGGGCAGCCGAGAGTGGACCCTACCGATTCCCACACCGTGGGAGCCTCCCCTCACCTGGGAAACACGATAGCTGTTGTTTTAAGGCCCAGAGTTCAGTCTCCTGGTCGCTGCACAGAGTGTGTTGTCCCGCTTCTCAGACACGGTGTTTTCCCGGTGCCGCCATCTTGGCCCCCACGAATTCGACATTTTAAATCTTAACGTCTATGCCCTAAGTACAAGGGCATTCAAGTTTTTAAAAGAAACACTACTACAGCTTAAATCACACATTGTCCCTTACACACTGATAGTGGGAGACTTCAATACCCCACCCCCACCAATGGACTGGTCATCCAGACAAAACTTAACTGAGAAATACTGGACCCAGCAGGTATTATAAACTAATTTGGGCCTGACAGATATTTACAAGACAGTTCACCCAATCACAAAGAAATATACCTTTGAGAAGAAATATACTTCTCTGCACCTCATGGAATTTTCTCTAATGTTGACCATATACCCAGAAACAAAGCAAGTCTCAACAGATACAAGAATATTTAAATAACTCCCTGCCTTCTATCAGATCACCATGGATTAAAGTTGGGTGGACTGCAGGGGTTTGAGAAAGGAAGGATCAGATGGGAAAGCAGAGCAGAGTGGGGATTGAGGGAGCAGATGAAGGGAGATACGGCTAGAATTACCAACAATAACAGAAACAAGAGAGAGCTTACAAACTCATGAAAACTGAACAATTCTCTACTGAATGAAAAATGGGTCAAGACAAAAATTAAGAAAGAAATTAGCACTCTTGAGCATATACCTAAAGGATTCTTCCTCCTACCACAGGGACATTTTCTCAATCAAGTTCACTGCTGATCTATTCATAATAGCTAGAAACTGGAAACAACCTAGATATCTCTCAACAGAAAAGCAGATAAAGAAAATGTGATACAATTACACAATGGAATACTACTCAGCTCTTTTAAAATATCATCATGAAAATTTCAGGCAAATGGATGGAACTGGAAGAAAATCATCCTGAGTGAGGTAACCAGACCCAGAAATATAAATATGCTATCTATTCACTCTTATGTGGATATTAGCAATTAAATAAATAATAACCAAACTACAATCCATACATCCAGAAAGGGTTGGTATAGAGGATCTCCCTTGTGTGGGAGAAATAGAAAATATTTTATGGGTGGACTGCAATGGAGTGGGAAAGGGAGGGTCAGATGTGAAAGGAGAGCTGACAGGTGATTGAAGGAGTAGATGAGAAGAAAGACAGCTAGACTTGAATGGCATTTGAGGTGCATTATGGAAAACAAGAGCAGTGGAAACTTCCTATGCTATATGAAGGCAATCCAAATGGAGTTTCCAAATAATGAAGGAGATAGAACCCCAACTGGCCATCTCTCATAACCAGTACTGGGTTTCATAAAATTGAGTTGCTGGCTGAAAGGATCACATAGAAATCCCTGAACATCACAGGCTGTTGTAAAAACAATAGTTTACTTTCTACAAATCAACAGCAAGACCCCATTGCTGCAAACAACATTCACACAATTCATTGAACATGGAGAGGTTGAGCTGGTGCCTCCAATAGGACCTTCACTCCCATGTATTAGTAGCTTTGACAGAGAATGGTACTCAGTATGCTATCGAAAGAGAAACATAAGCACTAATCCAACCACAAAACCGTTGACCTATGACCTGTCCTGCCTGCAAAATATACTAGGGCAATGGTGGCACAAACCTTGCAGGAGTAACCAACTGATGTATACTTTGACTTAAGGCCCATTCCATGACATAGAACTTACACCAGCACTACTTGGGTGATCGAGAACTAGAGACTAGATATCCCAGAGACCTAGGACAAAACTAAATGCAACTGGTCAAAAAAATGTAAAAATAAAATGACTTCTAATGATATTTTGCTATACTCATAGATTGGTGCCTTATTCAGCCATCATCAGAGAGGCTTTCTCCTATAGTAGTTAGGAACAAATACAGAGATCCATAGCCAGACAATATACACACAAAGAAAGAGAAGAGACCTTGGAACACATAGCTCTAAATGGGATATCTCCATTCAGTTCTTCCCCTCAGAGTTCAGGGAATGCCACAAAAAAAAAAAAAAAAAAAAAAAAAAAAAAAGCAGAAAGAGTGGGGTAGACAGAGGGGACAGAGGACACCAGCAGAACAAGGCCCACTAAAAACAACTGAACAAAGCTCATATAAGACTGCAGCAGCAAGCACAGGCCTTACATGGGTATACACCAGGTCCTCTGCATTAACATGTGTCATTTAGCTTAGTACTTTTATGGGACTACTGAATGTCTGAATGAGTGGATGTCTGATTCTTGAACCTTCACTTAAAGCTTTTTATTTTTCTCTTGGCTTACTTTGTCCAACTTTGATATGATGGTTTTTGTTGTTGCTGTTGTTTTTGTCTTATATTTTTATTTTGTTGTTTTGTGGTTATCTCTTAGAAGCCTATTCTTTTCTAATGAGAGACAGAAAGGGAGTGGATCCAGATGGGAGAGGAAGTCAGGAAGAACTGGGAGGAATAGAGGGAGGAAACTGATCAGGTTATATTGTACAAGAAAATAATCTATTCTCAATGAAAGGGAATATAAAATTAGCAACCATTAAAAAATAAAATATCCATTCATCTTCAAAAGAAAAATGATTGCATATTGCTCTTGCAGATGATTCAAGTTCATTTCCAACACTCATGTTGGGTGGCTGTAACTCTAAGTCCAGGAGATCTGACACTGTTTTCTGACCTCCATGAGTACATATCTAGAAATACATAATTAAACATTATTAAATAGGTTTTGGAGAGATAGCATATCTTTAAGGGCATTGGCTGCTCTTTAAGAGGAATATGGTTTGAATTACAAGCATCTACAGGGTAGTTTACAACCACCTGTGTCTCCAATTCCAGGGTGTCTGATGTCTTCTTTTCGTCATCACAGGCACTGCAAACACATGGTACATAGACATATAGGCAGGTAAAACACCCGCTCACATAAAGCAATAAAAAATTATATCTTTCAAAACATGAAACAGCAAAAGATGGTAAAAGGCATAAAAAAGATTTATTCAAATATTGGGAAGAGGGACAAAGAGATCCAATGATGCCCTCCCATCCATCTTCAGAATCCTAAAGTGAGGTCCAAGTTTAAATAGGGATCCAGTGTTGGTATAATGTTCTTTTGGAATGTATACAATTTACCCTTGTTCATTCAAGTGCTGATTTCTCTCCTCCACTATTTGGTTTCAATATGGACATTGCATTATGATACTTATTCTAAGCCCCTGCTCCTGCTGTTAGAGGTCCCACATGAAAACCAAGCTGTACATCTACTACATATGTGTAAGGGACTTAGGTATGCCCTGTGCATGCATAAAAAATAGTGTATTTTGAGCTTGGTGGTGGTGGCGCATGCCTTTATTTTTTTAAGGTTCTTTTTAAATTTTATTTTAATTTGTTTTTACTTTATTTATTTATTTATTTATTTATTCACTTTACATACTAATCATAGCCCCCTCTCTCCTCCTCTGGGTACCACACTCTTCCTCTTATCCCTGCTCCCCTTCTCCTCAGAAAAGGGTAGCCCCTCAACAAACCCACCCCAGCACATCTGGACTGAGCTCATCCTCGTCTACAAGGCAGCCACATTATGGGATAGGGTGAAGTGATCAGAAAGCAGGAAACAGAGTCCATGTCATAGACAGCATCTGCTCATCTTACTAGAGGACTCACACAAAGAATAAGCTGCCCAGCAGTTATATATGTGTATGGGGCCTAGGTCCAGCCCATGCATGCTCTTTTGTTGTTGCTTCCATCTTTGTAAGCCTCCATGGGTCAAGGTTAGTTGACTTGGTCTTCTTAGGGCTTTCTTGTCCCCTACAGATTCTTCTATCCTTCCGTCACACTCTTCCTTAGGACCACCAAATTTCACTTAATGCTTGGCTGTGAATCTCAGCATGTGATTCAATCAGCTACTCAGTGGAGCCAGACACACATGGCATATGCTCACTTATAGCAGATATTAGACATATATTACAGGATAACCATATTACAATTCACAGACACAAAAAAGCTAATAAGGACTGATCAATGGAAGCCCTCCTTGAATCTCATTCAGATGGGGAAATAGAATAGATGGTGCAGGCCTTTAATCCCAGCACTTGGATGGCAGAGGCAAGTGGATCTCTTAGTTTGAGGCTAGCTTTGTATAGAGTCAGTTTCAGGGCAGTGAGGGTTACACAGAGAAACCCTGCCTAGAAATGCAAATCAAAACAACTCTACCCTTCATAATGGCTAACATCAAAACTTCAAGTGACACAGCATATTAGCAAGGATGTGGAGAAACAGGAACACTCTTCCATTGCTTGTGGAAGTGCAAACTTGTAAAACCACTTTGGAAATCAATCTGGCACTTTCTCAGAAAATTGGAAATAGCTCTATATCAAGACCCAGCTATACCACTCCTGTGCATATACCCAAAAGATGCTCTACCATACAAAAAGGACACTTGCTCAACTATGTTCATAACAGCTTTATTCATAATAGCTAGAAACTGGAAACAACTTAGATATACCTCAACTGAAAAATGGATGAAGAAACTGTGGTACATTTACACAATGGAATACTACTCAGCTATTAAAAACAAGAAAATCATGAAATTTGCAGGCAAATAGATGAAAATATCATCCTGAGTGAAGTAACCCAGACCCAGAGAGAGACACATGGTATGTACTCACTTCACTTATACGCAGATTTTGGCTGTAGAGTACAGGGTAAATATACTAAAATTCACAGATCCAAAGAAATAAGTAACAAGGAGGACCCAAGGGAGAATGCTTAAATTTCACTCATAAGGGGAAGTAGAATAGACAGTGAAAGCTGTTGAAGAGAGTGAATAAGGTAGCACAAGAGAGGTTGCACAGAGAGAAATGGGAATGGTAGTCAGACCTGGGAAATAGGGGTAGAGCAGAGGGCTTGCAGAAAGAAGAGAAACACTTGGCTGGGGCATCTCTGTGACAAACTGGAGATCTAAGACAGGGTAGGCTTCTGGGAAGATATGGAGGTGACTATAGCTGAGATTCCTAGGAGTAGGGATCATGGAGAATGAAGAGGACACCCTCTAACTAGACAGGACTCTTAGTGGAGTGAGAGGAACACCAACCCACCAACATAAATATTTGCACTCAAAATTACCCTACCTACAAGGTGTGCAGGGATAACGATCAGACATTGAGGGAACGTCCATCCAATGCCTTGTCCAACCTGAGACCCACCCCATAGGAGAGAGCCAACCCCTGACACTATTAATGGTACTCTGCTATGCCTGAAGACAGCAGAGCCAAGCATATCTGTCTTCTGAGAGGCCCCACCCAGCAGTGGATAGAAACAGATGCTGAGACTCATGGACAAATATTGAGCAAAGAGTAGGGAGTCTTGTGGAGAGGTTAGGGGAAGGATAGAAGGACCTGGAGGTGAAAGGTACTCCACATGAAGACCAGCAGAGCCAAGTAACCAAAGTCCAAAAGGGCTTGTGGAAACTGAAACACCAACCAAGGACCATGCGTGAACTGGGCCTTGGCCCCTACACATATGTAGCCAATGAGCAACTTGGTTTTAATGCAGGTACCCTACCTGGTAAGGGAAGTGGGAGAAGGTTCTGACATGGACTTTGTGGCATGCATTTTGATTGTTTCCTCCTGGTGGGGCTGCCTTGACAGACCATAGCGGAAGAGGACATGTTCAGTCCTGATGCAACTTGATGAGCTGGTGTTAAAGAGTTTAAGTTAACCTGGATATAGTTAGCCTGAGTATAACTACAGTTTGAAATAAAGAGCCATCTTGACTGGAAGCTGAATTCAGGTACCAGGAAATATCACAAAATGTACACTTGGCAGAGAACAAAGTTAACTCTCCTAGCAACAGCATCCAGGAAATACCACAGAATAAATATTTCATAGAAAATAGAGAACTATCCTTGGCAATAATCAATGAGAATCAGTTGAGAATCAGGTGGGAAAAATCTCCCCAATGTTTCAGATATAGTTTTAAAAAATAGCCATTGTGAGCATATGGCTTAGGCAATTGTGCCTCAGAGAGGTATATGCCTTAGGCAATTATGCCTCAGAGAAGGTCACCTCGCCCCTCTAACTTTTACCTAATCCTGTAACAACAAGGCATGTGCCTCCCTGCTTGCTGTCATGGAAACCCCCTGATCACAGACTTTCCCTTTAAAAACTCTGCTCACTCAGGGCTCAGGGTCCCACTTCTCTACTGCTGCCTTAGTGAGACTTGGGTCCCTACTTCAATTGTTCGCATAATAAAGCTCTCTTGCTATTGCATCTAGTTGTCTCCTAGTGGTCTCCGAGGGTCCTGTGAACCTGGCATTACATTGTGAATCGGTACTGGGGGGGAGGGAGCTATGCTATTCTGAGGAGTCTGGGAGGGGAGGGGTGAAAAGAGAGGGAAGGTGGGGCTAGGGAGAGAAGAGGGAGGGGACTGTGATCAGGATATAAAGTGAATAAACTAATTAATTTTAAAAGCCTGTGTAAATAAAGAAATAATTTGATTGCTAGTCAGTCAGAACTACACCTCACTCACTCCTTTCTCCCTGACTCCTTATTCCTTCTTCTGCCACCCTGTCAAACCACCCCGGATGGCTCCTGGAAGAAAATTATCACTCAATTCTTCTACAAGAAAGAGTACCTCCTACAGATCTTAATAGACTACCAGATTTAAGTTATTGATAATTTTATACAACATGGAACCTTTTTCAATAAATACATCCATATTGGATATTCTAAAGTGTACCAAAATGTACAGATAACTAGAAGGCTTGGTTATTAATGGGGTTGTCATTCTAATATAACTAGTGGTGTAAAATCCCTACAACATTCTGAGGCAAGTACCCATCTGAAACCCGATGTTTTACACAAGAAGATTTCTGAGTTTCTTTGGATGCAGATTCAAACTTCTTTAATTCCTAGTTCCCTTTGAAGAGGTCACACATGGGTCCTTGTTAAATTTTTATAAAAACATGAAAAGTACTGGAACATAACATACTAAAGTATAAATATTGTTATTATAAAAGAGAGGTTTGGGAGCAGAGAAGAGTTGAGGGATGCTCATGATGATTCAGAGAAGATCAAGGACCCTACAGAGAAAGGGTATAATGGTCATTCAAGTTCTATGCTGGTAAAGAGCAGGCTAAATTTTGCTTGTTGTCTGAAAGCATGAATAATTCCAAACTTAAATATGTAGACTAATTTGTTTTGAGGAAGAAATTTTAAAGAAATCAGGCTGTAGCTTAGCAAATCCTTAGAACTCTGAACCAAGTAAGTCTACAGTGAAAAGATTAGCAATTAAGTCTGGAAAACCAAAGTCACTTGAAAACTGAAATCTCAACTGAAGACCCTACTGAAGAAATCCCTTGCTTCTGGGATTCACCTTCCTAGTGCAGTAGATCCCTGTGGTCTTCAGAAGCTGCCATCAAGAAATGATTCAAGGAACTCATTATCTCACTGACATTTACTCCAAGTTTCATAGAAGATTGCTGGACACTTTTCTTTACCATGTTCCTCCTCTGATAAGGCCAAAGCCACTGAAGAGCATCATCATCCTCTTTGTTTTCCACAAATTTTAAAATGTTTCATATACAGAGTCACCAAATCCCTTGTCTCTCATAATTAGTGAATCAGGATAATCAAATGCATATTTGCCTCTTTTAGTTTGTAAAATAGTTCACATCATGGACTTTTAGTTCTCTCTGAGCTTCCATGGGAGGCTTCAGTAACTGGAGAAATATTCAGTAACTATAATTGTAGCAAATTGGAAAGCCTATCCCAGATACTCAAAAAAATCATACTTACATTCAGTTACTCTATAAAACTTCTATAAACACAATGTTTATTTGTCAGAGTCCTTTAGAGGATCAGGATTCAAATCTCTATCATGTGTTTATGTATGTATTATGTATGTATATATGTATAATCTATATCTATGTATATCTGTCTATCATGTATCTCTCATCCAAAGCACTGATCTTTCTTTCTTTCTTTCTTTCTTTCTTTCTTTCTTTCTTTCTTTCTTTCTTTCTTTCTATCCAACTATCAAAGCAATTTATTAGACAAGTTTACAAGATGTGGTCCAACAGGTACCATAATGGCTGTCTACCAAAAGAAGGTCTATGAATGCAGTAGGTGTTTGGGTAACAATGCTGCACATTTCAGTTGGACTGCAGTATATTCTGATTCAAAAAGTAAGCATTAATGGCAGTGAAGGAATGGACTTGCTAGTGAGATTGAAAGCTAGCAAAGATAACAAGCCTCCTTCCACGTCCTTTATATAGGCTGCCAACACAAGAAGTGGTCCATATTAAAGGTGGGTCTTCTCATCTCAAATGATCTCATATATATATATATATATATATATATATATATATATATATATATATATGCATGTGTGTTTTAGTTATTTATTTTTATAATTTATTCACTTTATATCCTGATTGTAGCCACCTCCCTCATCTCCTCCAGGTCCCAACATCACCCCCTCTTCCTCACCCTATCCCCTTCCCCTAGTTCACTGAAAGGGGAGTTCTACAACCCTACTATCTGACCCTAGCCTATCAAGTATCAACAGGACAGCCTGGATCCTCTTCCTCTGTGGGCTGGCAATCAAATGAGCTCTATTACTGTCATATCTCCTTATCTCATATATCTGAATGAGAAATGAGACTTTGCACTTCAAAGGATTTAATAAAGGAAAAAAAAATCTCTCACAGATTTTCCCAGTCATTTGAGTTTCAGATAATATCAGATGTGGTCAAGTGGACAACCAAGAATTGTCTTCACATGGTCCTAATAAGTTACAGTGGCTATTTGATGTATGACTTAATAACAAACTAATTTTAAAGACTTCACTCTGGTATTTCATGTTTGCCCATTGGAACATAGTCATTGCTGAGGATCCATCACCTAGCCCTAGTAGTCATGGAAACATAAGAATCTTTATAGTAACTTGTTTCTCTTCAGGTTGGCAGTCAATAACATTTGGACTTCCTTAGAAGAGAAATAAAAAGGTAAAAAAATGTATATTCTGTATGGTTTTCATTAACCACCTTCACTATCCTAGGACAGAGGATGCTAAAGAAGGCTGCTGACATATAGATTAGGGTATTTTTGGACATCCCTTCCATTTGAGGAAATCCTGCTGAACATCATAAGTGCCAGGAAGCCTTGTATGTATGAATATTAAGTCTCCTGGGCCTGAATTGACCACATATCTGTGTAACTCACTGGCGTTATAAAAGGGAATTAGTGACTGTGTGATACTTCCCTATGTATAAAATGGGGCTAATATGTGTGTGGGTAACATCGAATGGTTATTAGTCTCTGGGATTTTTTAAAGTTGGTTCAAATGAAGCAAAGCCTGTGCTTTGAATCCAAAGGTCTGTGAGAGCCCAACAGTCAGCAGGGCTTCATGTTGAGCAGGAACATGTGACTAACAGAACTTCTTTCATTCAGAGCAATCAGCTCCTCTTGTGATGATGCTCTGACACATATTTCCAGTGACTTAGAAGATGAGTGGTCATATCAGCATCCTCCAAATAGATCACGGCAATGACAACACTAAAATGTAAAAAGAAAATATGCTTTCAACTTGTTTCTTTACAATACTTTTGTATCTACTCTTTGGGGTTTAGACAAGGCAAGCACCACATTCTGCCAAGAGCACACATTTGTCTCACATAAAATTACTCTCCATCCTGATTTCATTTCTGATTCAAAGCATACTGCTCCTGCAGTCCACTGCCTTAGACCTGCCTTGGCAAGACAGAGCTCATGGTGGTACTGAAGCCACCATCAATTGCAAACCCATCTTTTTGATGTAATTTCCCAAGTAGTACATCAACTGCCTTCACCCTTTTAAGAAGCACAAGCCACAGAAGATTCTGGAACGTTGGGTAGCTGGTATGTAATGCTTGCTGGCAATCCCTTTTGTAGGCTCCTCAAATTTCTGCATGTGCAAAGTAAGTTATACACAAGCTGGAATCAATGAAGAATGTTGCTTCTTTCCTTTCTGCTAAATGACTTAGGACATCTCAACTTGATTCTCCCAATTTCTTGTTTTTTCCTTTCTGTTTTTAATTATTTTTTTTACAATTTATTCACTTTGTATCCCAGCTGTAGCCCCCTTCCTTGTATCTTCCCAATCCAATCCTCCCTCCCTATTGTCTACCCATGCTCCTCCCCAGTCCACTTCCATATGATCTAGCCTATCTGGTATCATCAGGACTGGCTGCATTGTCTTGCTCTGTGACCTGGTACAGCTGCACTCCCCCCCAGGGGGAGGTGATCAAAGGGCCAGCCACTGAGTTCATGTCAGAGACAGTCCCTGATACCCTTACTAGGGAACCCACTTGGATACTGAGCTGCCATGGGTTATATCTATGCAGGGGTTCTAGATTATCTCTATGCATGGACTTTGGTTGGAGTATTGGTCTTTAAAAAAACCACTGGGCCCAGACTTTTTGGTTTTATTGGTTTCCCTGTAGAACTCCTGTCCCCTTCAGTTATTTCTATCTCTCCCTTCTGAGAAAGGGGACCCCTCCTCCGTTGGTGGGAATGTAAACTTGTACAACCACGTTGGACATAAATCTGGCGCTTTCTCAGAAAATTAGGAATAGTGCTACCTCAAGATTCAGCTATACCACTCTTAGGCATATATCCAAAATATGAACAAGTATACACCAAGCACATTTGCTCAACCATGTTTGTAGCAGCTTTATTCGTAATAGCCAGAAGCTGGAAACAACCCAGATGTCCCTCAACTGAGCTATGGATACAGTATTTGTGGTACATTTACAAAACAGACTACTACTCAGCAACTAAAACAAGGAAATCATGAATTTTGCAGGCAAATGGTGAGAACTAGAATAGATTATCCTGAATGATGTAACCCAGAAACAGAAAGACACACGTGGTATATACTTATTTATAAGTAGATATTTGTCATGTAATATAGGATAAGCATACTAAAATCTATACTCCTAAAGAAGATAAACAAGAAGTAGGACCCTAGGGAAGTTGCTCAATACTCACTCAGAATTCAAATGGGATAGACAGTGGAAGAGGGAGAAAACAGAGAACAGGACAGGAGCCTACCACAGAGGGCCTCTGAAAGATTCTACCCAGCAGTGTATCAAAGCAGATGCTGAGACTCAGAGCCCAGAGCCAAACCTTCGGCAAATTTCGTCAATTTCTTTATTGCTACACTCAAAGATATGATTTGATAGAAGAATCAAATGAGTTGTTTCATATTATTAATTAACGTGGAGTGTAGGAATTATGTCAAAGATGACATTGGTTCAGCCAAAGCACCTCCACATACTTTATATGTTGCACCCAAATGAAGTCAATTTTAGCAAGGTGCAGTATTGAATAAAGAGCAGATATAAACTGCACATATCCATGATTCCTCATCTTTTACAAACATGTTGTTCTGTGGTCCTGAGTTGTGACCTCAACACCTCACACATAGTAACAATCATCACTCTAACACCAGATTATATCTCTATCCATTTATAAATAGAAGTTAATTTTGTGTTCATGCTGCTTTTAATTGTCAAACATTACACATAACTTTCTATAGAAATGAACACTATTTAGTAAATGTGAAAGTAATTATGATAGTGTTGTCTCCATTACACTTGGTCAACTTCCTATTCATTTTTTTGTGAATGCTTATACTAATATATTTTCAGATATATAAATAAGTCACATATGTTTTTGTTTTACATAAATGGGCATACTATGTACATTGTTTCTTTTTGCTTCTTTTTTCTAAAGGGTTATATGGCTATACAATAATCTACTACAATAATTTGAGCATTCTTCTTTTTGGACTACTCATTAAAATTATTTATAATTGTTCTGTTTTGCAAAGAATGATGCAATAAGCATTATCTTCAATGACACTACAACTCTTTATTCCATTAGCTCCAAGTGTTGAAATTACTAGTCAACAAATAGAAACATTTGAAGGATATTGTGAAATTATTGTCCAAAACATCTTACAAGCAGGACTCCTGCCACAGTCATAAATCTCAGGCTTCTTATACATATTGAACTAGTGTGTAAAATCTTACTGTTTAGACATCTTAAGTAAAATGTCAAGACAGCAGAGACAAGCGTGAGTACTTAGTACTCTGTAAACCATAACACATTCTGTTTCTAACCCCTCTGTTCTGTTCCTGGCTTCATTTTATACTTGTTCTAGCTCATCTTCAGATTTGAAGAGTGGATCTTCAGACTGACTGGCTTCCTTTGTAGCCTCTTATCTTTGGGGTTTGAAATAATCCTTACAGGTAGCAGATACTGGTGCCTCTGTAAGTTTGACGATAATGTTTTTCAGCTTGTGTACATTGGACTCTGGGAAGCTTATTACCACTTAGAGTTCAACATCTCTGGTTCCATGACCAGAATTCTGGTGTGCAGCTCTGTCAGCTCTAACTGGACCATTTCACCTGAAATTCGATGTGCACGTACTCTGATGTGACTGGCAATGTTGATTAAACGTATTGTTTTGATTTTTAGCTCAGCAACCATTAGAGTCAGCATTGTCAAAGCCCCTGTCCCTGAGATTCGGATACTGTGTTACAAGTAATCTGTCTTAATTCTGGTTGTCTGCAGCCTTTGTACCATTACTGCTGTGATCTAGAACCACGTATTAAATCTCTATGGTAAAACCACCCTGACTTTCTACCCACCCTTCCAGTTAAGAAATTATTTCTGATAAATAAACACAGTACTCATGTGTTCTCAGTAGGTATCCTGTCACTCCTTGGTGGTATTGTGTTCCTCTTTGAGATCAGGTCATTGAAAGTACAGAAGAAACTGAATGGCCAGAATGCTTCCAAAAAGGCTGATCAAAATGTCTGAAATGAGAGTGTTTGTATTTAGAAATTGTGCCAGTAGACTCCATGGCTGAATGTCCTACACCCACATGACACTCTTGTAGTCACCTATTCATTTAAAAGAAAGTATCTTTTATTTTGAGATTGTGTTTGAATTTCGAATCTTTTCTACCTGTTGATTGTTTCTTCCATGAAGATATAAATATCTCAAACTCTGCATGCCAAGATGATGTTCTCAGATCATGCCAACTTCTTATAACAAGTAAACATACTGCTGAAATGAAAATGTCATAAATCAAAGGACTAAACCTAAGGTGTGAGGTTTGTTGTTAAATGAAAAATGACACACAGTAATGTAAGCATGTATCAGGTTGAAGACATTTAAGCCCTAATGTTTAGAGCAAAATTTCCAACCTTGTCACTACTGAAAGTTTTGCTTTCTTGGGGACAGAAAGGGCAACTATGTACTTAGACTGAACAATATTATAATATTACCTGGTGGGAATTCCTGAAATGCTTATATATTTTTCTTGTGCTTTGGTGTACAAAAGTGATGTCTGTGGGAACAACTGGGTAGGATATGGGTATTACTGTGGAAGATCTCTTATGGTTAGAGGAGTATACTGTGCATGGCAAAGCCCCAAGTATTGTCCTGGATCCACTCAGTCCCAAAGAGAAAAGAGGTGTTCCCATTGAAGCAATGAAATACCCTCTCCAAATTGGAGAAATGGTGGAGGGAGCTTATGACTGTGTTTCCAAGGAGAGCTTCTGAATCTTTATTTCTTCTCAGGATGTAGTTGGAAAACAGTGTTTCCCCAATGGGCAGCCCAACTCCTGGGGTAGTGCCTACATACAGAGTTGCCTTAAAAAGCCATATTTTCCCTTTGATCCTCTTCTCTTAGTTGCAGCATTCACAATAATATGTAGGATGAGAGCTTAGTATAATAAAAAATATAAAGCATTTAGCTAAGCATCCTAAGAAGAAAGGTCGGGTAGATATCCATGTAAACTGACTGAGGAAGCCATGTAGGCCAGTAGAGCACTGGTGAAAGTTGTTGCTACATGCGAGTGTTCTAAATGGAGTTTAAGGCCAAATCCCCAGCTTATGGTGCATGTGAAGCTAGGCCTACTACTCTCCCTTCCAAACACATCAAGAAAGGGGTGAATCATGACTGAAAAAAATCAATTAAACCTATTGGGAACAGGAAAAGATTAATTAGTCTAGTGATTCCAAACCATGTTGTAAGTAAATACATGGCTTTAGTTTTAAAAAGATAATTGATTGAATAAAGGGAGCAGAAAGTTTGCCTATTTAAGGATTCATTTTGAAGGTGAGAGCCTGCCCATATTTTCTCATATATTTGGTGCTGTTCTCCAGACCACCTTGGTGGTCTTATCAAATCGTATCATTGAGATTTCAATGACAACAGAAGCAAGAGAAATCCTATAAACTTACTGAAACTGAACAACTCTCTACTCAATGACCATTGAGTCAGGGAAGAAATAAAGAAAGAAATTAAAACTTTCAATAATTTAATGAAAATAAAAGCAGAGCATACACAAATTTATGGGACACAATGAAAGCAGTGCTAAGGAGAAAGTTCATAGCACTAAGTGCCTTCATAATGAAGTTTGAGGGTTCTCAAACTAGCAATTTAAAAACATACCTAAGTGAGGATTGATCATCTTACTCTAGGTCCTCTTTCTTGTTTATCTTCTTTAGGTGTATAGATTTCAGTATGTTTATCATAACTTATAGGTCTAAATAAGTGAGTATATACAATGTGTGTCTTTCTCCTTCTGGGATACCTCACTCAGAATGATCTTTTCTAGATCCTACTGTTTTCCTGCAAATTTTATGACTTCCTTTTTCTTAATTTTTTTTATTAATTACACTTTATTCATTTTGTATCCCCCCATAAGCCCCTCCCTCCTCCCCTCCCGATCCCACCCTCCCTCCCCTTTCTGCATGCATGCCACTCCCCAAGTCCACTGATAGGGGAGGTTCTCCTCTTCTTTCTGATCTTAGTCTATCAGTTCTCATCAAAAGTGGCTGCATTGTCCTCTACTGTGGCCTGATAAGGCTGCTCCCCCCTCAGGGGGAAGTGATCAACGAGCAGGCCAATCAGATTATGTCAGAGGCAGTCCCTCTTCCCATTACTATGTAACCCACTTGGACACTGAACTGCCATGGGCTACATCTGTGCAGGGGTTCCAGGTCATCTCCACGAATAGTCCTTGGTTGGAGTATGAGTCTCTGGGAAGTTCCCTGTGTTCAAATTATCTTGTTCTGTTGCTCTCCTTGTGGAGTTCCCGTCCCCTCCAGCTCTTACTATTTCCCACTTCTTACATAGAATTCCATTCACTCTGCCCATCAGTTTGCCATCAGGCTCAGCATCTGCTTTGACGGTCTATACTGCAGAAGCTTTCAGAGGCTCTCTGTGGCAGGTTTCAAGGTTGTTTCCTGTTTTCTTCTGGCTTTCAGAGGCCCTTTGTAGCAGGTTCCGAGGTTGTTTCCTATTTTCTTTTTCTTCTGATGTCCATCCTCTTTGCCTTTCAGGATGGGGATTGAACATTTTAGTTAGGGTCCTCTCTTTTGCTTAGTTTGTTTAGATGTACAGATTTTAGTGGGTTTATTCTATATTGTATGTTTATATGAGTGAGTATATACCCTGCGTGTCTTTTTGCTTCTGGGACAACTCACTCAGGATGATCCTTTCCAGGTCCCACCATTTACCTGCAAATTTCATGATTTCCTTATTTTTCATTGCTGAGTAATACTCCATTGTATAGATGTACCACGGTTTCTGCATCCATTCTTCAGTTGAGGGGCATCTGGGTTGTTTCCAGCTTCTGGCTATTACAAATAAAGCTGCTACAAACATGGTTGAGCAAATGTCCTTTTTGTGTACTTGTGCCTCTTTTGGGTATATGCCTAGGAGTGGTATGGCTGGATCTTGAGGAAGCGCTATTCCTAGTTGTCTGAGAAAGCGCCAGATTGATTTCCAGAGTGGTTGTACCAGTTTACATTCCCACCAGCAGTGGAGAAGAGTTCCCCTTTCTCCACAACCTCTCCAGCATGTGTTGTCCCTTGAGTTTTTCATCTTGGCCATTCTGATGCGTGTAAGGTGAAATCTCAGGGTTGTTTTGATTTGCATTTCCCTAATGGCTAATGAGGTTGAGCATTTCTTTAAGTGCTTCTCTGCCATTCGATATTCCTCTACAGAGAATTCTCTCTTTAGCTCTGTTCCCCATTTTTTAAGTGGATTACTTGGTTTATTGCTTTTCAGCTTGTTTAGTTCTTTATATATATTGGATATGAGTCCTCTGTCAGATAAAGGGTTGGTGATGATTCTTTCCCAATCTGTAGGCAGTCGCTTTGAAACTGAAGTCCAAGTGGATCAAAGACCTCAACATAAAACCAGACACATTAAATCGGCTAGAAAAAAAAAAAGTGGGGAATACCCTAGAACTCATTGGTACAGGAGAAAACTTCCTGAACAGAACACCAACAGCACAGGCTCTAAGAGCAACAATCAATAAATGGGACCTCATGAAATTGAAAAGCTTCTGTAAAGCAAAGGACTTCCTTTTTTTTTTTAATTGCTGGGAAAGAATCTTCACTAACCCTTTATCTGACAAAGGACAAATATTGAGTATATACAAAGAACTAAAGAAGCTGCTTTATATATACTGGATATTAGTCCTCTGTCAGATAAAGTGTTAGTGAAGATTCTTTCCCAGTCTGTAGGCAGTAGTTTTGTTCTGAAGACAGTGTCCTTTGCTTTACAGAAGCTTTTCAGTTTCATGAGGTCCCATTTATTGATTGTTGTTCTTAGAGCCTGTGCTGATGGTGTTCTGTTCAGGAAGTTGTCTCCTGCACCAAATAGTTCAAGGCTCTTGCTCACTTTTTCTTCTAACAGGTTGAGTGTGTCTGGTTTATATTGAGGTCTTTGATCCACTTGGACGTTTCTGCAGGGTGATAAGTATGGTTCTATTTGCATTTTTTTCTACATAAAGACATCCAGTTAGACCAGCACCATTTGTTGAAGATGCTATCTGTTTTTCATTGTATGCTTTTGGTTTCTTTGTCAAAAATCAGGAGTCCATAAGTGTGTGGGTTTATTTCAGGGTCTTCTATTCAATTCTATTGATCTACCATTCTGTTTCTATGCCAGTACCATGCTGGTTTTACTATGTATGTGCTCTACAGTACAACTTGAGATCAGGGATGGAGACACCTCCAGAAGATCTTTTATTGTAAAGAATTGTTTTAGCAATTCTGGGTTTCTTGTTATTCCTTATGAAGTTGAAAATTTTTCTTTCAAGTTTCAAGGTCTGTAAAGAATTGTGTTGGTAATTTGATGGGAATTGCATTGAATCTGTAGATTGATTTTGGTAAGATGGCCAGTTTCACTATGTTAATTCTGCCAAGCCATAAGCATGGGAGATCTTTCCATCTTCTGATATCTTCTTCTAATTCCTTCTTCAGAGAATGGAATTTTTTTCATACAAGTCTTTGACTTGCTTGATTAGGGTTACACCAAGGTACTTTATGTCCTTTGTGCCTATTGTTTCCTAATTTCTTTCTCAGCCCATTTTTCTTCTGTAAACAGGAGGGCTACTGATTTTTTTTGAGATAATTTTCTATGTAGCTACTTTGATGAAGGTGTTTATTAGCTGTAGGAATTCCCTGGTAGAATTTTTTGGGTCACTCAGGTATACTATCATGTCATCTGTGAATAGGAATACTTTGATTTCTTCCTTTCCAATTTGTATCTCCTTAATCTCTTTTAATTGTTTTATTCCTCTAGCAAGAACTTCAAGAACTATGTTGAAGAGATATGAAGAGAGTGGGCAGCCTTGCCTTGTCTCTGATTTGAGTGGGATTGATTTACATTTCTCTCCATTGAGTTTGATGTTGGCTATAGGCTTGCTGTATATTGCCTTTACTATGTTTAGGTATGTGCTTTGTATCCCTGATCTCTCCAAGACTTTAAACATGAATGGATGTTGCATTTTGTCAAATGCTTTTTCAGCATCTAAGAATATGAACATGTGGTTTTATCCTTCAGTTTGTTTATATGGTGGATCATATTGATGGATTTCCATATATTGAACCACGCCTGCATGCCTGGAATGAAGCCTACTTGGTTATCATGGATGATATCTTTGATGTATTCTCATATTCGGTTTGCAAGTAGTTTGTTGTTGCATCAATTTCCATAAGGGAGATTGGCCTGAAATTGTCTTTCTTTGTTGGGCCTTTGTGAGGTTTAGGTAGCAAGGTTACTGTGGCTTCACAGAATGAGTTTGGTAATGTTCCTTCCATTTCTATTTTGTGGAATAGTTTGAAGAGTATTGTTGTTAGCTCTTTGTTGAAGGTCTGGTAGAATTCTGTGGTGAAACCATCTGGCCCTGAGCTTTTTTTTTTTTTTTTTGCACAGGAGATTTTAATGACAGCTTCTATTTCCTTAGGGGATATAGGACTATTTAATTGATTACCTGGTCTTGATTCAGTTTTGGTAGTTGGAATTGATCAAGAAAATCATCCATTATATTTAGATTTTCAAATTTTGTGGCATATAGGCTTTTGCAGTAAGACCTAATGATTTTCTGAATTTCCTCAGTGTCTGTTGTTATGTCCCTATTTTCATTTCTGATTTCGTTGATTTGGATAGTGTCTCTCTGCCTTTTAGTTAGTTTGGCTAAGGGTTTGTCTATCTTGTTTATTTTCTCAAAGAACCAGCTCTAGGTTTCATTGATTCTTTGAATTATTTTGTTTCTAATTTATTGATTTCAGCCCTGAGTTTGATTATTTCCAGCCATTTTCTCCTCTTTGGTGTTCTGCTTCTTTTTTTTTTTTTTTCTTCCTAGGGCTTTTAGGTGAGCCATTAAGTTGTTTGAATGAGAGATTTTTAGTTTTTTCTTGAAAGCACTTAGTGCTATGAACTTTTGTCTTAGCACAACTGTTGTAGGTGGTTATTAATATTTATTATTGTTTTAACTTCCTGTAACACTGCTGTTAATCCTCAGCGGCTGTATAACCAAATCACCACACAGAGACTGTGTTTTTAGTTAACCTAGAACTCAATGCTGGGCAATATTTACTCTTTCCTAAACCTCCAAGCCCTCAGTTTCCTAACATTTAGATTTCCCACATTTTACTTGCTTTTTGTGAAATCTTAGTTCTGGTTCATGCTTTAAGTCCTCCAAGCTCTCTCCTCCCGCTCTGCTCTCCTCGTGCTCTCTCCTGGCGCTCCTCCTCCTTCTCGCCCCTTCCTGTTCTCTAGCTCCTCCCCTCTTTCCTGTCCTCTGGCTCCTCCCATTGCACAACACTGTATCTAGTTGCTTTATTTGTGTCCTGTTTACACAAGAGTGAGTATCACAATGCAATATCCAGATTGAAACCAGAGAGTTGGGGGTGGGGAAATTAGCATTTGAATTAACAAGGGTAAGGCATATACATTTTAAAAGAACATTATACCAACATACAACTTTCATTGTGTTCCTTAAGTTTGGGTAGGTTGTGCCTTCATTTTCATTGAATTCTAGGAAAACTTTATTTCCTTTATTTATTTCTTCCCTGACCCAGCTGTCATTGAGTAGTGAGTTGTTCAGTTTCCATGTGCATGTAGGCTTTTTGCTATTTCTGTTGTTGTTGAGGTCCAGCTTTATTCCATGGTGGTCACATAAGATACAAGGGATTATTTCGATCTTCTTGCATCTGTTGAGACCTGCTTTGTGATCTATTTTGGAGAAGGTTCCATGAGGTGCTGAGAAGAAGGTAAATTCTTTTGTGTTTGGGTGAATGTTTCTGTAAATACATGTTAGGTCTGTTTGATTCATGACTTCTGTTTGAGTTATTGTTTCTTTTTTAACTTCTGTTTTGTAGGCCTGTCCTTTTTTGAGAGTGGGGTGTTGAAGTCTCCCCCTATTAATGTGTGGGGATCTATGTGTGGTTTAAGTTTTATTAATGTTTCCTTTACAAATGTGAATGCCCTTGTATTGGGAGAATAGGTATTCATTATTGTGATGTCTTCCTTGTGGAATTTTTCCTTGATGAGTTTGAAGTGTTCTTCCCCATCTCTTTTTATTAATTTTGGTTGAAAGTCTATTTTAATATATATTAGAATGGCTACTCCTCCTTGCTTCTTGGGTCCATTTGCTTGATAAACCATCTTCTAGCCCTTTCCTCTTGGGTAATATCTATCTTTGTGACTTAGGTGTGTTTCTTATATGCAACAGATTGTTGGGTCTTTTTTACGCATCCATTCTGTTAGTCTTTGTCTTTTTATTGGAGAATTGAGTCCATTGATGTCTAGAGAGATTAATGAACAGAGCCTGTTAGAACTTTTGATTTTGATGTTGGCTCTGGTAATGTGTTTGTGTGTTTGGTGACTTTTATTTTTGCTGTAGTGAGGTTATTTATTTCCTGTTTTTTTCTGAAAGTAGTTAGTTTTCTTGAGTTGTATTTTTCCTTGTAGTATCTTTTGTAACCCTGGATTTGTGTGTAGGTACCACTTAAATTTGTTCTTGTCATTGAATATCTTGTTTTCTCCATTTATGAGGACTGAGAGTTTTGCTGGGAATAGTAGCTTGGCCTGACATCTGTGCTGTCTTAGTGTCTGTATGATATCCATCCAGGCCCTTCTGGTTTTCATAGTCTCTGTTGAAAAGTCAGGTGTAATTCTGATGGGTTTGCCATTATATGTTAAAGACTTTTTTCCTTTGCAGCCTTTAGTATTTTTTCTTTGTTCTGTACACTTACTGTTTTTATTGTTATGTGGTGGGGTGATTTTCTTTTCTGGTCTAATTTATTAGGTGTTCTGTAGGCCTCTTGTATGCTTATAGGCCTCTCCTTTAAGTTGGGGAAATTTTCTTCTATGATTTTCTTGAAAATATTTTCTGGCCTTGGAGACAAGAATCTTCTTTTTCCTTTATTCTTATTATTCTTAGGTTTTGTCTTTTCATGTTGTCTTGGATTTTGTGGATGGTTTGTGTGAGGAATTTTTTAAATTTATTATTTTCTTTGATGGATACATTGATTTCTTCCATTGTATCTTTCACACCTGAGATTATTTGTTTCATCTCTTGTAGTCTCTTGGTTATGCTTACCTCCGTACTTCCTGTTTGCTTTCCTAAGTTCTTCCTCTCAATTATTTTCTCCATTTGTTTGTGTGTGGCTTTTTTTTTTCATTTTTCCAATTCTATCTTCAGATCTTGAACCGTTTGTTGATTTCCTTCACTTGTCTGACTGTATTTTCCTGTTTTTCCTTCAATTCCTTCACCTGTTTTTTTTTTTTAACATTTCTCTGTTTGTTTTATTTCTTTCAGTGATTTAATCATTTCCTCTCTGAAAGCCACAAATTGGCTGCATCTTCCTGTATTTTTTTTTTAGTTACGTTTTATTAACTCTGTATCTCAGCTGTATCCCGCTCCCTCATTCCCTCCCAATCCTACCCTTCCTTCCTCATCTCCATGCACTTTTCCAAGTCCACTGATAGGGGAGGACTTCCTTTCATCTGACCCTGGTTTATCAGGTATCTTCAGGACTGGCTGCAAAGTTCTCCTCTGTAGCCTAGCAGGGTTGCTCCTCCCTTGGGGGTGGGGAGGTCAAAGAGCCCACTATTGAGTTCATGTCAGAAATAGTCCCTGTTCCCCTTACTAGGGTACCCACTTGGATACTGAGATACCATGGGCTACATCTGAGCAGAGGTTCTAGGTTATATCTATACATTGTCCTTGGTTGGAGAAACAGTCTCATATAAGACTCCTGTGCCCAGTTTTTTTTACACATTTTTTTTCCTCCATTAACCTCTTCATAAGCATAGATGTAAGGTCATCTTCTTGAATTTCACTATGTTAGGGTGTCCAGAGCTACTTGCCCCTGGATGACTGGGTTCTGGAGATTCCATATTGCTTTACAAACTTTTGCTGGTTGTGCTTTTACGCTGGCTTCTACCCATCTGGTTGTCTTGGGTGTTGACTGTTAATTTCTGGTGCCTGCTGGAATCCTGTGGTGGGGAAAATCTCCTTGGCAGGGTTCTGAAGGAGGTCTCAGCTTTTTGGGTATGGTCAACTGAATGGCTGTGCTTCTCAGGAGTTGTCACAGTTCATCTCAGGCATATGGACCTGTGTGGTAACTGTGGTGTTCAAGAAGGCTCTCTTCTCATCAGGAGAAATCCTGGAGATGGCTGCTCTGCTTCTGGGTTTCTGAATTTAGTGAGCTGCTTTTGCTACTCTTAAGTTGTATTTGCTTGGTGCAGCCCTCTTGAAGAACCAAGGAGTCCTGTTGTTTCATCAGTTTAGCTAGGGATAACTGTTCTCACTTTGGAGCAATATCTGAGGGCTGCTCCAATGGCTCTGAGGCTTCTTTAAGTCTGAGGTTGGAGCTGTGTGCCCCAGTACCTTAGCCATAATCAATGGCAGGTGAGCACAGTACTTTTGCGTGTATTAGGAGTCCAGAGCCTACAGCCTGCTTGAACCCAGAAACTTTTCTGGTCCTGGGTGTCTTGAGGGTTGGATCTGATGTTTTCCCCACTGTGAGATTTTCTCCCTACAGAGACACCCAGACTGTGGTGTTTGGGGGTTCAGAGTTCCATCTGGGAAGGTGAGTAGAACATGCAGGCACGGGCGTGTGGCTCCTCCTTGCTGGCGACTTTTTTGCCTGGGCGCCTGCAGGAACCAGGGAACCTTTCCAGAAAACTTTTCAATGGGGGGGAGGAGGTGTCTGCTGAGTGCTCTGAGGTCAGACCTGTTGTTCCTCTCACTGTGTGTGTGTGTGTGTGTGTGTGTGTGTGTGTGTGTGTGTGTGTGTGTTTTTCGTCTGACAGAGAAACCCAATCTCTGTTGCCTTGGGGCCTTCAGTTCTGTCTGGGATGATGAGTCAGGCATGCAGGCAGACTCTGTGCTGGTGGCTGTGCACCCTACTCTGGGCAGGCTGCTGGGTGCTCACCGGACCAATGGTCCTTTTCCAGGGATTGTCTGGGTGACCTAAGATCGGTCCTTATTGCTTCCTGAACTGTGCAGTTTTCTCTCAACTGGAAATCCCAGTCTCTGGTGTTGTGGGGTCCACAGTTCAGTCTCAGGCAGTGATCAGAGCACGCTGGCATGTAGCTCTGGGCTGGTGACCCAGTGCCTGGTGGGACTCACCGTTTTAGCTGGATGACCTGAAGCTCATTGAATCCCACACCTTGGGGTTTCCTCTCAACTGGAAACACAATCGCTAGTGTTTTAAGGCCCAGGGTTCCATCTGCTGGTCATTGTGCAGATCCTGCTGTGCTGCTGGTCAGAAAGAGTGTCCTCCCAGCGCTGCTATCTTGGATCCCCCTTCTCCACCAACACAGTTTTATACAACATACAGCAGAAACACTTATGTCAATTATAATCCTCATTTCTGTAACTGGTCACTTGGCCTTATTTGGAATTTATAATTACCTTTCTTTACTACATTTAGTTTGGGTAACTATTGCTATGATGAATCACCATGACCAAAAGAAAGTAAGGAAGAAAAAGTGTTTAATTGCCTTACATTTACATATCTATAGTCTTATTACTGAAGGAAGTCATGACAGGAACTCAAATAGAGCAGGAACCTGGAAGCAGGTACACTATGGTGTACATTTTGGAGGTTAGAGGACTTGAAACACTTTCCTTTAACCATGTGGGTCTGTTTTAGTTGGGTTTACTATTGCAATAATGAAACACCATGACCAAAACAACTTTGGGAGGAATGGGTTTATTTGGATTATACTTCCACATCACTATCACTGAAGAAAGACAGGACAGAAACTCAAAACAGGACAGGAACCAGAAGTAGGAGTTAATGCAGAGGCTAAGGATGAGGTGCTTTTTACTGGCTTGCTCTCTATGGCTTGCTCATCCTGCTTTCTTATACAACTCAAAACACAAGCCCAGAAATGGCACTGTGTACAATGGGCCGGGTCCTCCCATAGCAATCACTACTTAAGAAAATATCCTACAGGCTTCAAGCTTGCCGAGAGCTTGATCGTATGAAGGCATTTTCTCAGTTGAGGTTCCCTCCTCTCGGATGACTCCAGCTTGTGTCAATCTGTCATATAACTATCCAGAACAGTGGACAAAAGTTGACCGACTTCCCAGTAGTATTTAATAGAAGAGCTGGAAGTTGTCAGATAATGTCTCCTTCCATAGTGACCTGGGCATAGAAGGTCAAAAAAACATACTTAGAATCTGTATAAATGTTAACCCTCTTTTTCTTTTGCTTAGCTCCAGTACCCTTGTAAGAGCCACCAGCACTGCCAGCTCAAAGCTTGTGCCTGGAGGGCCAAATGCATTTTCAACTGTCTCACTCGGCCACCGCCTATCATATAATCCAGCCCCGTGGGTTCCCTGTTCCATAAAGAAGACTCCCTGTGAAAAGAGAGTCCAGTATGTGTTTCCTAAAAACATCTTTTTAATCTCCTCTTGGGCTACATTGCTCTGAGAGTCATTTCCTCGCAGTGATGTTCTGAGCTCCCAGCCTCTTTATTTAGTGAAGATCAACTTCTTACTGACTTGCAGGCCCCTGGGGTGTGTATGGTGATGTAATGAAAATATCTCCTACATTACAGACTGGTACCTTTGTTGAACCTCACAAGGCTTGACAAACCATAAAGGAGTGTATATAATCTGATTGTTTCACAAAGTTTATTTGGTAGTCTCAGATGTTAAGAGGGCTTCTGTTCCTACTGCCCTAAAGCAGGCTGGCAACTAGATATATACTATTTTTGAGACAGAGCCTCATTGTGTATACCTGGCTAGAACTGAAACTCACTATGTAGACCAGACTGGCCTCAAACACACAGATATCTGCCTGTTTCTGCCTCCTAAATGCTGGAGTTAAAGGCATGTGTCATTACAACTGTCTTAAACCTAGTTATTTACCTAAATGTCCAAAAGGCTATCAGGCAGTACCACAGTTCTTGGTCAGAAGTTAAAGACCCTTTTTTTTTTCCTGAAGCATAAAGATCAAATACCTTTTCAGTTGAAGGTTCAAGTTTGAAGTAGAGCCCATTTTAACCAACTAAAGAAATGTTGTGACCCTGGTTCCCAAATCAAGAAATTCATTGTTGATGCCTGGGTATTTTTACTAATTGATATGGAACAAGTTATCTCCCAGTGTCCAGAGATCCATAACCAGCAGAATCCTGTAACTGCTAAGATTTCTGTAGGTAGTTTGAAAGAGTAGATAAGAGACAATGAACTTTATCTTTTCTATACTTAATGACCTAGTCTCCTGTGACAAAATCAGCCCCAAGTATGTTACAGTACCATAGAATAGCTGACCTTTAGACATGGGAGCATTATGGCCTCTGTCTGACAGGAAAATGAAAGGGCCATACTGGTTCCCTGTGAAACTTCTTCTGTAGGGGCGATAAAGAAGGATATCTTCTACATATCAAAGGACCAAAACATGAAAATGAAAAACATTCAGAAACGTTGCTGAAATATTTGGGGAACAAACTCTAAACCTTTGGATCAGTACTGTCCAAGTTATTTGAGCAACTACATTTCTACATCTAAGGGATCTTTAAAGGAAAAGAATGCAAAATTAGCCATAAGGCATATTTTAAGTCTGGAACTGTGAACCATTTAGTTACCTCAGGAATTTGAGTCAGCAAGTATTGGGATTGGAAGCTACAGAACAGATGTAGACTACAACTTCATTACTGAAGCCAAGGTCCCTGTATTAGTTACTTTTCTGTTACGGTGATATACTACTATGACCAAAAGCAACTTACAGACAAAAGGCTTCATTCATTGTAAAGTTCCAAGGGAATATAATCCATAATGACAGTGAAGGCATGGCAGTAGGCAGTCACAGTGGCAGGAGCAGGAAGCTGGCAGATCACATGTTCATCCATGTACAGGAAGCAGAGAAAGTGGACAGGAAGTGGAATGAGGTGATTAAACTCTCAAAGCCTGCCCTCAGTGACTTATTTCTCCCAGCAAGGGTCTACCTCTTAGAGGTTACACAACCTTTCCATATAGTACCTCTAAGTAAGTACCAAGTATTCAAGTGCATGAGCCTATGGGGAATATATATCTTAAAAACCTTTATAGTATATTCAAGTCCCCATATGCTGATGGCTGTCTTGTGATGAAAAATGGATTTAACCTAACTTCAAAATTCCAAATAATCTTTAACAATATTAACACTGTTCAAGACCCCAAAGTCCAAAAAGTCTCTTGTGAGACAAAAGGTAGTCCTTAACTATGAACCTGCTGCAACACACACACACACACACACACACACACACCACTCTTTGCATAACTCTGGGTTGTGTCTTAGTGGAAGGGCAGCCTTCACACATGGCATCTCAGATTATTTCCCCCTTTTTTCTGTTCTTTTAAATAAAACATGAACACATGTCTTTATTATGATGCTCTAGAATGAATAGTACATTAGCCCTCTTTTCATGTGATAGCAAATATAAGTGGCCCATGTTGTAGCAAGAAAAGGATAAGAGCTCCCAAAATCAGTGTTAATTGGTTACATAAAAATTACCCGTTCACAAAGGGAGAGATGTTTTCTAGATAGAATTGTTTTCTCTGTAGATTCCAGATAAATAGTCATGAGGTTCCAAGAAATCTTTATTCCAGCACCAATTGACACTTGCCACTTGTATCTCTTCAAGACTCAGGCTAAATACCTGCTCCTCGATCAAATTCACCTAGGTTGCCTCTGGAGCTTGTAGAGGAACTCTTTTATATGTTACTGCTCTACCAAACTCAGTGGCACATTTGGGAGGTGGGTGAGAATATAAGGTTACATCAAAAGCACACCATAGTGCATCATTATGGGGCATGGCCATAAGCCTAATAACATCAAGAAATATATGTTTCCTCTTCAAGTGATAGGGGAGACCTTACACCCTCAGTCATAGTAATATTTGTGGAGATTCTGGCCTGTGTCCATCTCTACCCAGCCCTGTATACAGAAATGAGATCACAGATGAAAGAAAATGCTATCTCTGGTCCTCTGGTTTATTCCAAGTTTTCCTGGTTCCTTCTGATATTACAAAGTGTTAGTTTGTCTGTTGCCTGTTTTTATTTTTTAGGTATTTTTTTTAGTGCATTTTTAAAATGAAGACTAAAGAATAGTAATAGAAGAGAAGATAGCAGACGATAGTGGGAGAAAAAAAATACCTGTTAAAAAATACCAAAACCATATGTAGTAAAATGTTTATAACATAGACCTGCTAAAAACACTACATGCTAAAATGGACACTAAAATACAAAACTGCGGATGGATGTTAATGAGCAGAACAGAGCAGAAGTCACAGACCTACGCAACGGCTTTTCAATGGGCTGTTGAATTGACTGGATTTGCTGCTTTAGCCAATTCTTTTGATAGTGGAAGAGCATGTCATGACAAGCCCCTGCTTCATGGCATGTATAGGGTGTACAAACATATAGTGGAGATGCTTGTCTTTACACAACAATGTTAGGTACAGAATGATTTCCAAGGGACTAGCACATACTATCATCACGATGCACTCAGAAATGCTCCCGGTGGCAGTTTCGGTAGCCTCATTGCCTTCTTACAGATGTTTGTAGTTCCATGACTACTGAACAAGACTCAACAGTTTTCTTTTTTGGTGAATTCGGCATCTGTGAGGGGATAAGACTTCGATTAACATAACTCTCCCTTATTGCTGTGGTAAACCTCTTAGTGATTTGAGAACAATCCCCCTCAGAGATGCAGAAACACTGTATTTATTTTTGATTTTTCTTAGAAAATGAATCAAATTGTCAAGTTCTTCTAAAATATCTAGAGACCATTTTTCTCAATCCTCCAGTTTATATATTCAGACCATGATAGCACATAAAGAAAGGCCAGGTGTTTCTTTTAAGTTTTTAATTTTTTTTTTTATTTTTTAAAATGTATTCATTTTATATCCCAATTGTAGCCCTCTCCTTTATCTCCTCCCAGCCCTATGCTCCTTCCCTCCTACCCCTGCTAGTCCACTGAAAGGGGGAGTCCTCCTCCCTTGTCATCCGACTCTAGCCTTTTGAGTCTCATCAGGATTGCCTGGAAACCTTAAAAAAAAGAAATAACCTGAATAAGAGGAGCAGAGCTTATCTCTCTTTTTAAGTTTTATGGATAAAAGAAATACTAAGGAATAAGGATATATATTGTAGAGGAGTGTCATGAGAACACTATTGTCTGAAACATAGACAAACATGTTTGTGTCTTTCACAATGTCAGAATGAACTGAATAATAATAAATTCAAAAGGATTAAAAGTTTTCATGACAACTTTTGGTTACATAATCTGTCTACTTTGGTATCTTAACTGAAGCCAATGCAAGGTCTTTTACTCCAATCTTAATTACTAATATTGCTCTCACATCGCATCATAAATATGTCTTTATGTATACATAGATATAGGTTATAGAGTTAATATGAGCTTTTAAAGGTTGTAGCCAAGTTGAAGGAGGTTCAGAAGTAGACTGTCTTCTGCCCCTACAAAAACTCTCTGTCTTGATAAGATAATGAACCAAGTGCTGGGAGAGAACTCCTGCTGGAGCTGCTAGAATCAGGTTCGAGAAAAAAAAAAATCTTCAGAATGTCCTTGCTAGCTGAACTGCAGTCTGGAGCAAGAAACAGGCCCGAAGCAGTAAATTGGATATCAGATCCAGATCTAGACAGGTGAACAGGTAAATGGCAGGCAGTTAAGTAGGCTACATCAACTGTCAGGGGACATAGCTGAGCCAAAGCTCTGGGAACATTTGGGAAGTCCTTGGTCCTTGATGCACACACCAGGTATTGGATGACAGGCTGGTGTGGGGCTATGCCATTGCACTTTTAGGTGTCTCTTATGAGAGAGTGTTTGCTGGGTAGCTTTTTTGTCAATGTGACACAAACTAGAGTCACCTGGGGGAGAGGGAATCTCAGTTGAGGAATTGGCTCCACCAGATTGCCTCTAAATAAGTCCATAGAGTATTTTGCTGATTAGTGATTGATATGGGAGGGCTCAACTCACTGTAGGTGGTACCACCTCTGAGAAGGTGGATCTAGGCTGTATAAGAGAGCAGGATAAGTAAGCCATAAGGAACAAGCGAGTAAGAAGAACCCTTACATGTTTTCTGCTTCAGTTTCTGCCTCCAGATTCCCACTTTGAGCTACTGTCGTGACTTTCCTCAATGATACATTATGACATAAAAATGTAATCAAAATAAACCCTTTTCTCCCCAAGTTTGATTTTGGTTAGTGTTTCATCATAGAATCAGCAAAGCAAGTTAGGACAAAGAGACACTGTTTCCTTGGCCTGGCATGTCTGATAAGTTCTTGGGCCTGGTTTTCCTGATAAAATTTTAATAAGTACATATGTCCCAGTGTTATTAATTCTGCACAATACACTTATAGGGTGGTGCCAGAACCAGCTGTAGGTAATTCAGGAATTGACAGAGAGAATGTGGATTTAAAAAAAAAAATTACAGGTTAAAAGAAAGAAATGGAAAACTTAGGATAGTTTCAGGAGGGGGTTCAGTCAATACTGAAATCCCAAATTTCTTCAGTAGATCCTTTTTAAGAACAAAGCAAAACAAGTCATATCAGTACAAGGACAGAGTTCATGGAACAGTCAAACTTGTTTTCTTAGACCATATTCTGTATGGCAGACATGGTCCAAGGTCTCACAGGCAAGTTAAAGAAACTTGGCAAAACCTCTTGCTTATTTCTGTTTCAAGCTAAAGGCCAGGCCGAAAACATGTGTTTTGTTGAATACTCAATAACAAAGCAGCCTGCCAAACATGCAGCTCTCCATGCACACAGCTTGAGAATGAACTTTGCTTCCCACATTTCCTCCTTTTTATTAAAAAAAAAAAAAGCCAGAAGTTAATACTCCTAGAATAGATGATTGTGCCTATCTTGGGTCTCTCCTGAAAGATATATTCTTAACTGTCAGCAGTACATGAAATCCATTATTCATGCCCTGTCTTATGCTGAATATTCCTCAGAGAGAGTTTGCCTGTTTTTGACTATCCAATCCTGCTTTAAAGGGGAATGAAAAGAACGTGGAAGCCATAACTTGTGGACTTCTTTCTGCCTTCACAGACCAAAGGTTAGGTATGAAAAACTTCAAAGCATGGGGAAAAAGCAACATCATGAGGAAAAGTATAAGCCCCCACCCCCTCAAAAAAAAAACATTCCCCTATCACAGAATAAAAGGATTCCAAGTTGGAAATACAGAATAAAATTGTTCCAGAAGAGAATTAGTTGCTTTAACAACATCAAAATTCAGTGGTTTAGCCTCTTGATGTACTACTTCTTGATGTAATCAGAACAAGTCTAGAGACAAGTTGGTGTGGTGCTGTAAACCCAACAAATATTTCTTAACCTTATCCCAAGCGAAACCAGTTTCATTATATTTTAAAGGTGTAACACAAATCCATTGATAATTAGCAAGACAATTCAAAGTGATTTAATTTTTAATCCTTACAGTTCATCTCCTAAAACTTGCAAAGGTTCATATAAAGCATCTGTTTTCTGTTCTAATCTTTCATCAATCCTAAAATTATAGTAACATTAAGAGATAAATCATTAACATAACTAGCTGTTTATACTTCTTGTGTCAAAGCAATAGCAGCTGTTGTAGTTGTGGCTATCAAAGCAATCAAAGCAAAGATTTCTGCTATAATCAAGCCTACAATACATTTAGTTCTACTCATAGCTCTCTCTAATATTTTTAATACCTGAAACCCTTTAGCTGAATAGCAAGTGGCTGATATATTTGCAGGAACCATAATAAAAGAACAACCAGAACCTGTTATCCATTTGAAAGCTTAGAAATACAATTTGTTACTTTATATTGATGGCAAGAAACATTAAAGGTTGAATTTTGTATAAAATGTTAACATTTCCAAAAGTAAAGCATAAGCAGGATTTACACAGGTAGTTACAGGGCCTCCCAAGAGTTTCTCTGGCAAGCTTCCAAATACAGGTCTGCTGAAAACCAGAATCAGACCACCAAAGTCCCATAGTCAGTCCTCTTTCCCATTCTTCCTGTTTTTGTTGAGAATTGTCTTGATTACCAGACCTATCAAGTATATATCTGTCTGTTCCAGTCACATTGTATCTAAAAGGTTTTTTCTGCACAACATCTTATCCAGGGAACAGGATGTAACATAGGTGGATCAGGAACACAAGCCAACCACAGATCTCCATTCACCATCAGGGCAGAATTCATCAATGTCAGCAACAGGAGCATCCTCCTTCTGGGGAACATCTCATACAAATTACACCAACCTTTGTGTGATCCACCAGGCTCCTTCAGCACCTTGCAGAAAGAAACAAACATGCCCTCTTCCCAATATTAATACAAGGTCAGGTCCCTGCCATATACCAGTAATCGGATCTTTCCATTTCACTTGAGCATAATTAGGGTACCACAACCAATCAGCATAAGAACAGTCCACATTCACAAATTCAAAACAAAGAGAACATGATTAAGATAATTCTGTGATTTTTGGTGATATAGTTTGTATAATGGTTAACAACGACTTGAACTGATCACCAGTATAACCCTGGGCTGACATGGAGACTTATTTCTTTAGCTGGCTCATGCCATTTGTTGTTTAGAATGGTTCCAACCCTAGGTTTGAAGTTGAAGTTAACTTTAAGTTACAGATTTCAAACATACCCAATAACCAATAATATAAAACCAAGACATATAGAACATAGTAAATATATACATTCAAATCAAATAGAAAAAACACCTTGTTATTTGTTGAACTCAATTTTTATGACCACAGAGGCTTTGTAGCAGAATTAAACAGTAGCTTTTTAAAATTTTTTTATTTTATTTTATTTTTAATTACACTTTATTTACTTTGTATCCTCCCTCTAGTTCCCACCCTCCTCCCCTCCCAAACCCTCCCTTCCTCCCCTTTTTCCACACATGCCCCTCCCTAAGTCCACTGATAGGGGAGGGTTTCTTTTTCTTCCTTCTGATCCTAGTCTGTTATGACTCATCAGTAGTGGCTGCATTGTCTTCCTCTGTGGCCTGGTAAGGCTGCTCCCCCCTCAGGGGGAGGTGATCAAAGAGCAGGCCAATCAGTTCATGTCAGAAGCAGTCTTTGTTCCCATTACTAAGGAACTCACTTGGACACTGAACTGCCATGGGTTACATCTGTGCAGGGGTTCTAGGTTATCTCCATGCATGGTACTTGGTTGGAGTAGCAGTCTCAGGAAAGACCCCTGTGTTCAATTTTTTTGGTTCTGTTGTTCTCCTTGTGGACCTCCCATCCTCTCCAGATCTCACTATTTTCCACTTCTTTCATAAGATTCCCTGCCTTCTGCCCAAAATTTGGCCATAAGTCTCAACATGTGCTTTGATAGTCTGCAGGGCAGAAGACCCAACAATCTGCTGCATATCTGAGAGAGGGCTAATATCCAGTATATATAAAGAACTAAAGAAGTTGAAAAGCAGCAAATCATGTAATCCAATTAAAAAATGGGGAACAGAGCTAAACAGAGAATTCTCGATAGAGGAATATCGAATATCGAATGACAGAGAAACACTTAAAGAAATGCTCAACGTCATTGTCATTAGCCATCAGGGAAATGCAAATCAAAACGACCCTGAGATTTCACCTTTCACCCATCAGAATGGCTAAGATCAAAAACTCGAGTAATAACACATGCTGGAGAGGTTGTGGAGAAAAGGGAACCCTCCTCCACTGCTGGTGGGAATGTAAACTTGTACAACCACTCTGGAAATCCATCTGGCGCTTTCTCAGACAACTAGGAATAGTGCTTCCTCAAGATCCAGCTATACCTCTCCTAGGCATATATCCAAAAGAGGCTCAAGTACACAATAAGGACATTTGCTCAACCATGTTTGTAGCAACTTTATTTGTAATAGCCGGAAGGTGGAAACAGCCCAGATGCTCTTCAACTGAAGAATGGATACAGAAATTGTGGTACATCTACACAATGGAATATTACTCAGCAATGAAAGAAACATGGAAATCATGACATTTCAGGTAAACAGTAGCTTTTTAAAGGGAGAACTGAGAAGCTGCTGGTGTCTCTTTAAGAGCAGCCTTCTCAGGTATCCCTGGGCTGGCTGCCAGCTCTACACAGGCAGGAGGTGCTCAGCTGCAAGTGCAGGGCTTCAAGAACAGAGCCAGTTTAATAGTTTTTGCTGTTTCAACATAGCATTTTTTGTTTGTTTTTAATAAGCTAAAGCAAGTTAAAGAGTAAGCAGACAACCAGCAGATGAAGTTTGATACGTGATTATTAAGAATTATTCCAAAAATATCCACAATAAAACAATGACAAGCATAACACAAATGAGAGACAGATAAAAGAATACACTCCCAGGAGTCAAAGACAAACTGGTGATGCAGACAGTTTGGTTTCACTTTTTCCTGCATCATTCATTAAAACATTTGCAGTTTTTCCTTGATTTTGAACCTTCTCTTTTTCATGTTGAGGGTCTAGACTATCTCTAACTAAGGCCGATAAAGTAAATGTATCTACAGGAACTTTTTCACGACCAAAAACATCATAATGATCTTACAACTTAGATCCTACCTTTTTTGCAAGTTTCTAGATTCCGTTTCTTTTTCAAGGAAGCAGGGACAAACATTTTCTATAAATTTTTAAAATGGAAGCAATTGTTGCTGGCTTATCTTAGTTCCTCTAGCATGAAGCATTTCTTAAGCTTATGTACAAAAAGTTATATGGCTATTGCCCTGACACATGTCTCCTGAAAATTACTCACTGCTTTATCTTTTCTTCTTCTTCTTCTTCTTCTTCTTCTTCTTCTTCTTCTTCTTCTTCTTCTTCTTCTTCTTCTTCTTCTTCTTCTTCTTTACTGAATGCTCTCTTTTCAGTGATATCCCTCACAGTGATCTCTCGTAATCGTGCCACACATTGGGTGACACCTGCTGGAACCAACTGTAGATAATTCAGGACATGACAGAGGGAGTGGGGATTAAGAAATTAGAGGTTAACAGAAAGAGAGAAAACTTAGGATAATTTTGGGAGGGGGTTCATTCAATACTGAAATCCCAAGTTTCTTCAACAACTCCTTTTTAAAAACAAAGCAAAACAAGTCAAATCGGTACAAGGACAGGATTCATTGAACCTGCAAAAGTGTTTTCTTAGACCATACTCCTGTATGGCAGACATGGTCCAAGGTCTCAAAGACAAGATAAAGAAACTTGGCAAAACCTCCTGCTTATTTCTGTTTCAAGGTAAGGCCCAGGATGAAAACATGTTTTTCACTGAATACTCAATAACAAAGCAGCCTGCCAAGCAAGCAGCTTTCCATGCACACAGCTTAAGAATGAACTTTGTCTTCCCATAGGTGGCTCCCTTTTCATTCACAGAAATAAAGCATTTATCAGTGAGCCAGAGGAGGAGAAGGAGCAAGAAGATTAGAACAGATTGCTAGAGTTAGTTTGAAGCCAAGCAGAAAAAAATCAGTCAGTAGCTAAGAGAAGCCAGTTTGAATCAGTCAGCTTGGAGAGGAGTTTTAGGCCCTAACAGATGAGGTGAACCAGCCAGCCAAAGCTCAGAAGGAGCTAGAAAGGATGAGCTTATTCACCATTAAGTCTCATAAGCTGAATATATTCTAGACGTAGATTAGATTGAACGGATGCTAGAAGCTTCCAGGACTAGGCCTAGGTTAGCAGACAGTTGCAGTAAGCCTCAGAGACAACAATTGCATCTGGTGAAAAACGTCTTCAGCCTTCCATTCAACTATGCTAAGACCTGCTTCAGCTAGTTCTAGAGGCCACCTTCTTATTGATGACAGCTTGTCTAACACCTGACAAGTTGTTGTTAAGGTTCTCAGTGGAATCTTTGTTTCCCTCAGACTTTGTGTTGGGCTAGCTTCAATTCACATGGCCTCCTTGGTCCAGCCACCTTGAGGTGCAATTCCCTTCCAATAAGTTAATGTGTGTTTTTCTACCTAGGCACACAATGTTTCATAGAGCAGGAAGGATATTTGGGTACACTCCTGGCTCCTATATTCACAAGAGGCAGAAATGGAAAACAAAGAGATGTTTTAGTGAGTTTTCCCATAAAAATCTGTCTAGTTTCAAATCTATGGATAGAATAGATGGTGGCCCACACATTTAATCCCTATCAGGGGACTAGGGAAACGGCATACTGGCAGAAGAAGGAGGGCGGGTGAGACTGTAAGGAGACAAGGGAGGGGGCTGCAGCAGGGATACAAAGTAAATTAATTGCAATAAATAAATATATAAATAAAATTAATTTTTAAAAATAACAAAACAAAAAGGAAGAAAAAAAGAAAGGGCAACATAGATCATACACACTTTTTGTTTTATTATTTTTTTGTTTTGTTTTTATTTTTTGAGATAGGGTTTCTCTGTATAGCCCTGGCTATCCTGGACTTGCTTTGTAGACCAGGCTGTCTTTGCCTCCCAAGTGCTAGAAACACAGGCATGTACTACCCACTCAGCTGATCACACCCCCTCTTGTAGGAACATAGATCTGAATTCAGAGCTCAGGAAGGATGGTGGATAATGAAGACAAAGGTAAAGCATGGATGAAATCGAACACTGATTCAATTCCCAACCAATGCCCCAACATGAAGCAGAAAAGCAAGAACTGGGTCAACTCCCCATTGCACTGCTTTAAGAAGCTCCATTCCAAGAACATCCTGAACATTTTTCTGCCCTCAGCCACCCTGCACCTCTCCAGCCTCCCCACCTCAGTGTCTGAGAAAGACCTCAAGACCCTCTTCTCCAACAGCAGCTGTGCTGTCAAAGCCTTCACTTTCTTCCTAGAGGATTTCAAGATGGCATTGATCTGCATGGTCTCATTAGAGGAGGCCATCCAGGCTCTGGTGGACCTGCATGGTCACATCCTAGGCCAGAGCCTGCACCTGTGAGTCTCCTTCACCAGGATCCCTATCTAGAGGATCCGGCTGGGTTCACTGCACACAGCTTCTGCCACTAGACAAAAGACCAATTTAAAAGCAGCTGGAGTGACTTTAGCACAGTAGAGATTTGGTATCCTTTTAGAGACAGATCAGCAGCTTAAGTGATTTTCAAAGGACTTGCTTTGGCCACATTGCTGGCAGGGTGAGGGCTCAGGCAGATCTGTGTTCCCCAAGAAAGGCAGGGCACTGCCCTGTGAGCCTGCAGACCTTGGACCACAGCAGGTGCTTTAGACAACAGAAATGTCACTTTCCTTACCTAGAGATCTGCCTGCAGCCAGGCTACTGCTGTTTGAAGGCAAAGAAAAAAAAACCTCCAGAGACTGACTCCTGTGTTTGAATTGATGGTCACCAGCTGGTGGCACTCTTTTGAAAGGCTCTGGATAGTATTTCATTGTGTAAAAGTACCAAAATTTCTGTATACTATTCAGCAGTTAAAAACAAGGAAAACATGACATTTGCAGGCAAATGGTGGGAACTAGAAAAGATCATCCTGAATGAGGTATCCCAGGAGCAGAAAGACACACACGGTATATACTCACTTAGAAGTGGGTACTAGACCTATTAGACAGGATAAACATACTAACATCTGTACATCTAAAGAAGATAAACAAGAAAGAAGACCTAGGATAAGATGATCAATCTTCACATAGAAAGACAAATGGGAGGACATTGGAAGTAGGAGAAAACAAGTAACAGGACAGGAGCCTCCCACAGAGAGCCTCTGAAAGACTCTACCTAGCAGTGTATCAAAGCAGATACTGAGACTCATAACCAAACCTTGGGCAGAGTGTACAGAATCACATAAAAGAAGGGGGAGTTAGTAAGACCTGGAGATGACAGGAACTCCACAAGGACCAAATATATCTGGGCACAGGGGTCTTTTCTGAGACTGTTTCTCCAACCAAGCACCATGCATGGATATAACCCCTGTGTGGATGTAGCCCATGGTAGCTCAGCATCCAAGTGGGCACCCTAGGAAGGGGAACAGGGACTGTTTCTGACATGAACTCAATGGCTGGCTCATTGAGGGAGGAGCAGTCTTGCTAGGCTTCAGAGGAGGACAATGCAGCCAGTCCTGAAGATACCTAATAAGCTAGGTTCAGATGGAAGGGGAGGAGGACCTCCTCTATCAGTGGACTTAGAGAGGGACAGGGAGGAGATGAGGGAGGGAGGGTGGAATTGGGAGGGAATGAGAGAGGGGGCTACAGCTGGGATACATTGTAAATAAACTGTAACTAATATAAAAAATAAAAATTTAATTTAAAAAAGAATGGGAAAAATAAAATAACTAAATAAATTAACAATAAAAAAAGAAAGACTCTGGAACCTTTAGGAAGTAGAGCCTTACTGGAGGAGGTGAGTCTCTGGGAAGGGCCTTGAGACTCTGTACCCCATTCACACTTCCTTCTCTTGCTATTCTGCTTCATGACCACATGCACAAAGCCAACAGCCAACCTCCTGCTCCTGGTCCTGACCACATTGTTTCTCCACCAACATGAGACCTACCCTTCCCCCTTCCTCCTTTAGAGTTAGATGTTTGTTCTTAAGTAATAAGGAAAGTAACCAAGGCAGAAAGAGATTGTGGAAGGTGGGGAGTTGGGCATTGCTATGATGAACGTGACCATGTGCTATGCAGGGCTTCAGCAATGGTCTGGGGGGGGGGGCAGAATATGAAAGAGTTCGGAAATTTGGGCTGGAAAAGGCCTAAGATGCTCAAATAAGAATGTCACGGGATAGTCTTGTGGGAATTTGGTAGACCCTGAGTGAATTAATCATTAGTTATTTGAGCCCCTCTACCAAAATCTGATTACTGCAGAACTGGAGAATCACAGGTTGTTCATTGAGTAAAGCTGGCTAAGGTCAGCATTGCCTCCACCTTTCCAAGGAGTGAGTCAGAGTCCTTAGGAAAAGATAAAGCCCAAGTAGAAAGATACACCTTGGGGTGGTCAAAGATGGGTATGCCAGTAGAGAAGGAACCAGGTACCTCAAGTTTTTATCCATTGGAGCAGTTACTAAAGTGGACATGAAATCTTCATTCTGCTTGGGATGACCTGAGCCTCAGCGCAAAACCTGCTCCACTTCCTTGGACCAACCAGAGGAAATAATTAACTTCACTCTGTTATTGTCAGGTCAGCTATGCAGTCAGCTAAAGGCTGTTCCTTGGTGTTGAAAAAGCCATGGTGTGTGTTTGACATAGGTGATAGCTCACCCCATTTATCACCATGAACTTAACCTTTTAGCTTTTGTTAACTTTGGTTCAGGGAGGCACAGCTGGTAGTATTTACTCTCATCTGTTTGGTCTTCATCATTATGTCATATGAGGCCCCTACTGCTGGCTCAACTTTAACTCAATAGCGATAAGCCTGCCACCATTCTTTTGGTTTATTTTCACCTAACTAATGACAAGCAGTCTGAGACACAATTGCTGAAATGATAGCATTTGAACATTTAAACTGTCTCACAAAGACTCTCCTGCCTTTCCTGATTCCCTGTGCTAGTGGTTCTCAAACTACCTAATGCAGGAATCCTTTAGTATAGTTGCTCATGCTGTGGTGATATCCAACCATAAAATTATTCTCAAAGTTACATCATAACTGTAATTTTGCTAGTGTTATGAATCATCATGTAACTATCTGTGCGTTCCGATGGTCTTAGGTGATTCTTTAGATACTGGGTAAGTTGTTGACAGTTTAAAAACTAAAACTGTATGAAAGGCAACTATTTCCTCTACCTCTTTATTTCTGAGTCAAAGGAGCTTCCTTGACGTGATGCAGCAGTTGGGATTTCCTTTTCTCAAGATTATTTATGTTTTGCTATAAAAAACTCTGCTTTATTACACAATGAATGTCTTCATCAGACTCTGCTCTTTTTCTACATGCAGGGTGTTATATAAACTCCAAATCATTTGGTCTTAGGAGCTTCAGAGATTGTAGATCCTCTTAGTAAAGGATTTCAACATGTCTAAATTTGTCAGTCTTAGCTATGAAATTTCAAGTTACAGACTAAGAATCGAATTCAATGAATAAGATGTTACTAATCTTACCCCCTTCTGCTTCATTTCCACAATATCTCCTGGGTCTCTGCAATCAGTACTTTCATCTTTTGTTTCTTTCTGTACTGACCATGATCTGTGCAACCCACAGCAGGTCTACTAATTAAGTTACATCACAAACATGGCCACAAATAAGAATTCTCATTAAGTTCTAATATGATCAGAGACAGGAATTCCCCAGTCCTGTCATTACAATAGGTAAATGCTGAAGAAACCGACTCACTGCATTTTGGGGCACAGCACTGAGTAATGGTTGGAGGTATGCTGGACTCCTGGAAACTTGAACGACTTTGATACACACCATGCAACAGTTGAGCCTTCCATCCTAGAGGAGAGGGCTCTGCCCTCTTAACTGATAGGAAGCCTGAGGTGGCAAATAGGGTGAATGATGGAATGTGAAAGAGTGCAAGACACCTGGGGCTTGCAGGCTCTTGGGTCATACTCAAGAGCTACCTGGGGAACACATACTTCTCCCAAGATGTCTTGGTTTCCGTGGCCAATAGAAAGGACTATTTGATGTCAAATGCCTTCAGAGCCTTCTCCCAAATGAAAATTTACTCTCCAGGGGAAACATTTTTTCATAGCCTAATTGTACTTGGAGAACCCGTATCCTACCCACCTCAGTCACCTCCAGACACCCTGCCTTATCTAAGGAATAAACATTCAGGATAAGTCACAGTACAGGGAAATAAGGTGAGAACCCTGTAGCCATGGAAAAGAAAGAGCATGAGGTGAAGGTAACATCTCCAGAGAAACACTTTTAAAGATTATAACCAAGGGTTACATTCCCTCCTACAGAAACAGATTAAGTCATGTTACCAAAACATGTTTCTGCCCCCTACCACCATGGAGTTTATCAGACTGGCAATTGAACAATTGCCAATTGTTCAAATTGAACAATTTCCTCTATCTCTTTTTTTTTTTTCTGAGTCAAATGAGCTGCACTAACCTAAGCCAGTGATTGGGGTAATTTTTACTCTCTCTTGGGGATCCATACAGAGGAACAGGGTAGACAGGACTGTTCTAAATGCTAATTGAGAAGGAAAATATAACTCAACCCACCTACAATTAGACATGCAGAAAATTTGTCAGTGGTGAATAAATGAATGATTTTTAAAACAAACACCTTTCTCAGAAAAACTGCCCTGGAAGAACTCTTAAATGACAGAGAAAACAATATGAATCAGGATTTTGGATTTCCATAAAATCAGTTAAGGAAAAAAATTGAGATAAATAGCATCTTTTATATTTTTATATATTTTTGTATTCTACAAGATGGCTGACTGAAAAATGTATAGTGTGGTTGTATTCAATGGTGGACTTAGGTAAAAATGTATATTAGAAAGTGTCTTGGTAGTCTATTGCTGTAAGGAAACACCACGACAAAGATAATTTCTAAGAGAAAACATTTATTTTGGGGCTTGTTTACAGTTCAAGAGGGTTAGTCCAGTATCATCATGGTTAGTATCACAGTGGCAGGTAACAGGCATGGTGCTAGAGAAGTAGCTGATTGCCTTTCATTCTAATCTTCAGGCAAAGAGACAGACAGAGAGAGAAAGAGAGAGACTGTTACAACATGGCCTGTGCTTTGTATTAAATTAATTGCTTTTATTTCCAAGATTCTTACTCTTCATTGATAGTCTGCAAAGCAGAGCCTTTCAGAGGTCCTCTGTATCAGGTTCCTGACATGTTCCCTCTTTTCTCCTTCTTCTGATGTCCATCCTCTGCCTTTCTGGAGAGGAATTGAGCATTTTAGCGAAAGTCCTCCCTCTTGATTAGTTTCTTTAGGTGTACAGATTTTAGTAGGTTTATCCTATATTATATGTCTATATGACTGAATATATACCGTGTGCATCTTTCTGCTTCTGTGATAGCTCACTCAGGATGATCTTTTCCAGATCCCACCATTTACCTGAAAATTTCATGATTTCCTTGTTTTTTATTGCTGAGTAATATTCCATTGTGTAGGTATACCACAAATTGTGCATCCATTCCTCCACTGAGGGGCATCTGGGCTGTTTCAAGCTTCTGGCTATTACAAATAAGGCTGCTACAAACATGGTTGACCAAATGCTGAGACTTATGGGTAACCTTTGGGCAGTGCGCAGGGAATCTTATGAAAGAAGTGGGAAACAGTATGATCGGGAGAGGACAGGAACTCCACAAGGAGAGCAACAGAACCAAAAAATCTGAGCATAGGGGTCTTTCCTGAGACTCATACTCCAACCAAGGACTATGCATGGAGATAACCTAAGACCCCTGCACAGATGTAGCCCATGGCAGTTCAGTATCCAAGTGGGTTCCATTGTAATAGGAACAGGGACTGTCTCTGATATGAACTGATTGGCCTGCTCTTTAATTATCTCCCCCTGAGGAGGAAGCAGCATTACCAGGCCACAGATGAAGACAACACAGCTACTCCTGATGAGACCTAATTGACTAGGATCAGAAGGAAGGAAAAGAAGTCCTCCCCTATCAGTGGATTTGGGGAGAGGCATGCTTGCAGAGGCTGGATGAAGGGAGGCACTGGGACCAGAGGAGGGAGGGAACCACAGGGGGGATACAAAGTGAATAAAGTGTAATTAATAAAGAATTAAAATAAAAAAAGATTCTTACTCTTCTACAAATAGACCTTCACATATACCAAAGCTATGCTATGTAACCTTGACTCCAAATAATTCATGATTGGCTAATAAGGTTTACTAAAATCTGGGTTGGGCAGAAGTAAGGGAGGCAAAGGAAGGTTCACAGGCTTGGAGGACAGAGGATTATGGGAGGGAGAGGAGACAAGAGAGGGAACAAAAGAGGAGAGGAGAAGGGGAAAGGGAGATTGCCATGTTAGTGTTAAGAAGAACCATGTGATCAGGAGGTGTTTACTCTGAGGATCAGTGATGAAGAGAAGCAACCAAGCTGAAAAGCATCTGCAAGTATCTATGAGAATTATGGGAGGGAAGTAGTTCAGATAGTAATAATTAAAGCAAGTGGCTTAGGATGTGGGTCTGGGAGGAGACAAGGTAACCTATGGGGTTAGTTTCTGCCCAGCCTCAGGCTTAAGGCATATTAAAAATCTAACACTTGCCTTTGTCTTTTATTGATATGATAGGGGGTTTAGTAATTATTGCTGCAATAATAATCTAGGGATTATTAGTAAATGTTAATACCTAATTTTCTACAATGACAGAGAGAGAGAGAGAGAGAGAGAGAGAGCTGGGCCTGGTATGGCTTTTTGAACTTCAAAGCCGACATTCAGTGACAGACACACTTCTAACAAGTCCACACATCCTTCTCAAATAGTTCCACTAACTGGCGACTAAGCATTTAAATATACAAGTCTATGGGGACAATTTTCATTCAAACCTCCACAGAAAGTCTAGGGAAATAACAACAACAACAATAAAACAAACACTATTTTAACATAATGCAACCAATATTATAAGAGTGACACTAATTGAATCACATAAAATGTTCAATTAAATTCAGAAGATCTTGTCTTCAAGAGATGCTCAGTAGTTAAGACACTTGTACTTTTGAAGAACTTGGATTTAATTTCCAGTATATATGTGATGGATCACAATTGCCTGTATTTCCAGTTCCAGAACATATATAATACACAGACATACATGAGAGCAAAACACTCATACATAAAATAAAATAAAATAAAATAAAATAAACAGAAAGGCAAAATAAAAAAATAAAACCAGAGGGTTAAATTTTAAGCAATCAGAAACAAAGAAAAAATAGACTGAGAAGAAAATAATTGCCAGTGTCTATGATTCTCATGGGTCAGATTATAACAGTACTTGTTGGAGATACCCTCCTGATTGAGGTTGCAGTTCTTGCCTAGACTAGATAACCATTAGGAACTAGGCTCTAAAACTCCCTCACCTCAGTGCAGACCCCTACTCTCTGCTTGCCTACATCTGGAAAGTGTCTCTAGATGCAGACTCCCCTAACAACACTTGAGACATGGCCTCTGACACAGCTCCCTTCTAGCTTTCCCCTCCCGGCACCTACATGTTAATTAAGCACTGACATTCTAGGAGAGTGCTGTATAATGCCAATCAAGCATCCTTAAAGTGCCTAGTTCCAACCAATTATGTACACCTATTCTTAGAGCCCCACCCACAGGCTCCCCAAGGGTTATATAGCCTTTGTTCTCTGGTAGTAAAGTTGAAATACCCATCAGCTGTTCAAGGGGTGAGTGATTCCTATACAGTTCTTACTGGCCATTTCAGGCACACTTCTCATCTCCTGCCCCTCCTGACTTCATGGGCTTCTGAGAGACAGCCACCAGGCAGGAAGAGAACAACAAACATTCACTTAAAATGGATAGGTATAGGTACTACCAATAATGCATTAGCATTTAAGATGGATCATAAAAAAAGTTATAATTGGTATGTAAGGCAGTCATATTCAATACAATGGCTTGTTGTTGCTGCTGTTTAAAAAAGGATGAAGAAAGGCTCATTTGAAAGAAAGTCATAATAAGTGAAATTATTTCAAATAAAGTAGATTAAGAAATGGTAAATAAGAAAGATAAAAATTACAAATGGACAAAGGGTTAAATCTTTCAAAAGGACAGTATATTGCCAAACTTGTGTGCCTCAAAGACAGTGTTAAGCTGCTACAAACATGGTTGAGCAAATGGCCTTGTTGTATACTTGTGTATACAAAGTATACTTGTTGTATACTTTGGATATATGCCTAGGAGAGGTATAGTTGGATCTTAAGTAAACACTATTCCTAATTGTCAGAGAAACTGCCAGATTGATTTCCAAAGTGGTGATACAAGTTTTCATTCCCACCAGCAGTGAGTGGAGGAGGGTTTCCCTTTCTCCACATCCTCTCCAGCATGTATTATCACTTGAGTTTTTCATCTTAGTCATTCTGATGGGTGTAAGATGAAATCTCAGGGTCGTTTTGATTTGCATTTCCCTGGTGACTAAAGACATTGAACATTTCTTTAAGTGTTTCTCTGCCATTCGATATTCCTCTATTGAGAATTCTCTGTTTAGCTCCATACCCCATTTTTTTAAATTGGATTACTTGATTTTTGTTTTTTTTTTTTTTTTTTTTGCTGTTTAACTTCTTGAGTTCTTTATATATACAGGATATTAGCCCTCTGTCAGAAATAGGGTTGGTGAAGATCATTTCCCAATCTGTAGGCAGTCATTTTGTTCTGAAGACAGTGTCCTTTGCTTTACAGAAGATTTTCAGTTTCACAAGGTCCCATTTATTGATTATTGCTCTTAGAGCCTGTGCTGTTGGTGTTCTGTTCAGGAAGTTGTCTCCTGTGCCAATGAGTTCAAGGCTTTTTCCCAATTTTTTCTTCTAACAGGTTTATTGAGTATGGTTTTATATTGAGGTCTTTGATCCACTTGGACTTTAGATTTGTGCAGGGTGATAAGTATGGATCTATTTGCATTTTTCTACATGTAGACATCCAGTTAGACCAGCACCATTTGTTGAAGATGCTATCTTTTTTTTTCCCATTGTATGGTATTGGAATCTTTGTCAAAGATCAGGTGTCCATAAGTGTGTGGGCATATTTCTGGGTCTTCTATTCAATTCCATTGATCCACCAGTCAAGTTGAAAATTATTCTTTCAAGGTCTGTAAAGAATTGTGTTGGTATTTTGATGGGAATTGCATTGAATCTGTAGATTCCTTTTGGTAAAATGGTCAAAAACTATATTAATCCTGCCAAGCCCTGAGCATGGGAGATCTTTCCATCTTCTTATATCTTCTTTTAATTCTTTCTTCAGAGACTGGAATTTTTTTTCATACAAGTCTTTGAATTGCTTAGTTAAGGTCACACCAAGATACTTTATGTCCTTTGTGCCTATTGTGAAGGGTGTTGTCTCCCTAATTTCTTTCTCAGCCCTTTTGTCTTTTGTAAACAGGAGGGCTACTGATTTTTTTTTTTGAGATAATTTTGTATCTAGCCACTTTGCTGAAGGTGTTTATCAGCTGTAGAAGTTCCCTGGTAGAATTTTTGGGGTTACTCACATGTACTGTCATTTCAGCTGCAAGCAGTGATACTTTGACTTCTTCCTTTCCAATATGTATCCACTTGTTCTCCTTTAATTGTTTTATTGCTATAGCAAGGACTTCAAGCACTATGTTGAAGAGATATGGATAGAGTGGGCAGCCTTGCCTTGTCCCTGATTTCAGTGGAATTAATTTAAGTTTCTCTCCATTTAGTTTATTGGTGTTAGCTCTTCTTTGAAGGTCTGGTAGAATTCTGCGATGAAACCATCTGGCCCTGAGCTTTTATTGCATGGGAGACTTTTGATGACAGCTTCTATTTCCTTAGGAGATATAGGACTATTTAATTGATTTACCTGCTCTTGATTCAGCTTTGGTTATTGGAATCAATAAAGAAAATCGTCCATTTCATTCATATTTTCAATTTTGTGGTGTATAGGCTTTTGAAGTAAGACCTAATGATTGTTTGGATTTCCTCGGTGTCGGTTGTTATGTCCCCCTTTTCATTTCTAATTTTGTTGATTTGGATAGTGTCTCTTTGCTTTTTAGTTAGTTTGGCTAAGGGTTTGTCTATCTTGTTAATTTTCTCAAAGAACCAGCTTTTGGTTTCATTGATTCTTTGAATTGTTTTATTTGTTTCTAATTTATTGATTTCAGCCCTAATTTGATTATTTCCAGCTGTCTACTCCTCTTCGGTGTGTCTGCTTCTTCTTTTTCTTTTCTAGGTCTTTTAGGTGAGCCATTAAGTTGCTTGAATGAGATGTTTCGATTTTTTTCTTGAAGGCACTTAGTACTATGAACTTTCCTCTTAGCAGTGTTTTCATTGTGTCCCATAAGTTTGGGTATGTTGTGCCTTCATTTTCATTGAATTCGAGAAAGACTTTAATTTCTTTTCTTTATTTCCTCCGTGACCCAGCTGTCAGCTTAACCATGTTTGTAGCAGCTTTGTTTGTAATAGGGAGAAGCTGGAAACAACCCAGGTGCCTCTCAACTGAGGAATGGATACAGAAATTGTGCTACAGCTAGAAAATGGAATATTACTCAGCATTAAAAAAAAAACAAGGAAGTTATGAAATTTGCAGACAAATGGTGGGAACTGGGAAAGATCATCCTGAGTGAGGTATCCCAGAGGCAGAAAGACACACAGTGTATTTACTCACTCATAAGTTGATATTAGATATAAAATATAGAATAAACAGACTAAAATCTGTATATCTAAAGAAACTAATCAAGAAGGAGTACTTTGGCTAAGTTGCTCAATGCCCATTCAGAAAGGCAAAGAGTACAGACATCAGAAGAGGAAGAAAACAGGAAACTGGATCTGGAGGTGACAGGAGCTCCACAAGGAGAGCAACAGAACCAAAATATCTGGGCACAGAGGTCTTTTCTGAGACTGATACTCCAACCCAGGACCATGCATGGATATAACCTAGAACCCCTGCACAGATGTAGCCCATGGCAGCTCAGTATCCAAGTGAGTTCCATAGTAATGGAAACAGGGAATGTCTCTGACAAGAACTGATTGGCTTGCTCTTTGGTCACCTCCTCCTGAGGGGGGAGCAATCTTACCAGGCCACAGAGGAAGACAATGCAGCCACTCTTTTTTTTAAATTTTTTATTAATTACACTTTATTCATTTTGTATCCCCCCATAAGCCCCTCCCTCCTACCCTCCCGATCCCACCCTCCCTCCCCTTTCTGCATGCTTGCCACTCCCCAAGTCCACTGATAGGGGAGGTTCTCCTCTCCTTTCTGGTCTTAGTCTATCAGTTCTCATCAAAAGTGGCTGCATTGTCCTCTACTGTGGCCTTGTAAGGCTGCTCCCCCCTCAGGGGGAGGTGATCAAAGAGCAGGCCAATCAGATTATGTCAGAGCAGCCACTCTTAATAAGACCTGATAGACTAGGATCTGAAGGAAGGAGAGGAGGACCTCCTCTATCAGTGTACTTGGGGAGGGACATGGGTGGAGAAGGGGGAAGGAGGGTGGGATTGGGAGGGGAAGAGAAAGGGGAAAAGGGGGGATACAAAGTGAATAAACTGTAATTAATAAAAATAAAAAAAAGAAAAAAGAGAGGAAAAAAGACAGTGTTAAAAGATATGAGACAAATCTTGCAGAGTGACATGGGAAAGTTCACAGTGGTAATAGGAGATTTTAGTCTTCCTTTTCCAGTTATTGGTAAATCAACAATGATGACCAGAAAGTATACTATTTGAAAATCATTGGCAATCATGTAAATCTGCTTGACATTTATAGAATATACTATAACCAAAGACAGTAAGATTCAACTCTCTCAAGGCAACAAAAAACAATTGCAATGAAAGTTCCTTCTTGGACACAAACAAATTTTAAAAATAAGTTAAAAGAAATAACTGAACTTATTATGCATTACATAATAGTGAACCTTTGCCCACAAGGAGAAATTTTAAAAACTGAAAACTTTGAATCTTTTACAGGAATTGAGAAATTTAAAGCATGGTAAATGAGGACCATCATAAAAGGCAGAGGTATGGATATAAAGTATCAGGAGAAAATGTCTCTATGTGGCAATGCAATAATTTCAGGGAGATGGACTTCAATTCATCTTAAACTTCATATATGTATATATATTCAGAGTAACTTCTAATGAAATTTGTAATACTATGTCCATGTGTTAATATACATACATGTTCCTTTGTTCTTTCCACTAAGGAAGACTAGGAAGATGATGGACCACATGGTTTGTGAGGAGGATGTAGATGAACAGAGAAGAAGGTGATATACAAGACAGAGTTATTGAAAAAAAAATAAACAAACAAACACAAGTGCCAGAGATGAAGTAAGATATATTGCCACCACCTGGGCTTTAAGAATTGAAAAAAAAATGGCTTCTCTGCAAGATTTCATAATTGAGAGAATTCCTGGCTTGTATTTACCTCCTTTAACCTATTTTTCAACCTAGATGTTTCTTTTTAAAGGTTTCACTAAGGGTTGATAATGTTCCATTGTGTAAGGACAATTTTGAATCATCTAAGGCAATATTCTTATGCAGGAACATTTCCCAGAAATCCATGACGCTGTTCAGATCCTAGGCAACTGGCACAGCAGCTGTAATGAATAAACACATTTCACCTAAGCCTCTCTTCCTTCCTACATTGACTGACATGACAGGAAACTCTGGCTGATTACTAAGCTTTAGATGCTAGGGCATAGAATTTAAAATGGGTGAAAGCCATTGAACTGATTTCCTGCCATTCTTCTGTTGTATCTTTCCAGAACTGTTGAAATAAGGTTTATTTCCCCCAAACTGTCCTTCACATTATTGTGCATCACTTGTCAGTGTTCCATGAACATCTTAGCTAACACTGTTGAAGGTTCTAACTTGGGTCGTTTCTGAAGCCTATACACGTGGTAGGGTTTGGCCCTTAAGCTTTTACATTTCTTAGCATGAATGACCAAGAAAGATGTACAGTGTTGCTTTATAGTCCGTACATTTTAGACTAGATTCATATTTGCTCTGCCAGTTCAGAACAACAAATTAGTGAAAATACTAATACACTTTTGGATATTTTTGTATCTTACTTTTATTTCAGCTTATACCCTGGCTGAAAAACCTCTGTTTATGTTCACAACTGAGATGATTTTAAAAATATATCTATATTTCTTTCCAGTAAACTGTTAAACAATTTTTTTGGCTGTCATTTTAAGAGTCTAGTTTACTGTAATTTTACACATTTGCTATTTACTAGAATGGAATTCTTATTTTGGAGGGAGAATTTGGGAGGATTTCTCTGAAGTAGAGGCTTGTTGTACTGTCACAAGAAACCATTTTAAAGTGGATCTGTAATGGAAATTTATAGATGACACTTTGCAGCAGCTTGGAAAGTGTTGTGATTTTGTTGAAAAAAAAACCTAATTATTATTTTCCTATTAAAAATCTTTTTTGGCTTGATTGTACTATTTCATACTGCTGTGATCAATTTCAAAACTAGAATTCTGCACATCTTTTTATATGCACTCCCATTTTCAGTGTGATTTTGTTTTTAAGACAGTGTCTCAGTCAGTAGCCCTGACTGACCTTGAACTCACATTGATCCTTCTGCCTCAGTCTTCCTAATGCTGAGGAAGAAATCAGGGAAACAGCACCTTTCACAGTAGCCTCAAATAATATGAAATTGTTGGGGTAACTCTAACCAAGCAAGTGAAAGCCTGTATAACAAGAACTTCAAGTGTTTGAAGAAAGAAATTGAAGATGATATCAGAAAGTGTAAAGATCTCCCATGCTCATGAATCAGTAGAATCAACATAGTAAGAATGGCCATCCTACAAAGAGCAATTTACAGATTCAATGAAGTCACCATCAAAATTTCAACACAATCTTTTTTAATTAATTTATTTATTCACTTTATATCTCAATCATAGCCCCTCCCTCCACTGATCACCATCCCACCCTTTTCCCCCCTTTTCCTTCCCTATTCCCCAGAAAAAAGAAAGCTTCCCCTACCAATTCACCTCAGTTCATCAAGTCATATTAGGACTGGGGGTGACCTCTTCTCCTGTGGTCTGATGAGGCAGCCATGCCAGTGGGAAGTGACCAAAAAGCAGGCAATAGAGTCCATGTTGGAAACAGCACTCCACCTCCTCTTCCTAGGGAACCCATATAAAGCCGGAGCGGCCCATAGGCTGCATTTGTATAGGGGGTCATAGGTCCAGTCCCTTCAGGGTCCTTTGTTGGGTGCTGCAATCCCCGAAGCCCCTCTGGACCCTTGTTAGATGGCTCTGTTGGGCTTCTTGTGGAGCTCCTGTCCCATTTTGGTCCTTTGATTCTCCCCCTCCCTCCCACTTTTTCACAAGACTCCCTATGCTTCAATAAATACCCAATGTTTGGCTGTGAGTCTCATCATCTGTTTCCAACAGCTGCTAGGTGTAGCCTCTCGGAGGAAAACTCTGTCAGGCTCCTGTCTGTGAGTCTAGCAGAGTATTCTTAATAGAGTCAGGGGTTGGCTCTCTCTCATGGAGTGCGTTTCACTTTGGGCCAGGCATTGTTTGAACATTTCCTCAGTCTCTGCTCTTTTTTATTACCTGCACATTTTGGGGCAAAGTTTTTGTGGGTGGGTTCGTGTTCCCCCTCCCTCCACTAGGAGTCCTGTCTAGTTAGATGGTGTCCTCATCAGTCTCAACAAACCCTGATCCTAGGAGTCTCAATTAGAGTCACCTCCATATCCTCCCAGATTCCTACCCTGTCTTATGCCTCCAACTTGTCTCTGAGATGCCCCAGCCCACAGTTTCTTTTCTCTCTGTAGCTCCTCTGTCTGCCTCTTTTAGCATAGCTAAAAGAATCCCTAATAATAAAGGAGCTGCTGTGTCACCATCCTTAATTTCAAGTTTTACTTCAGATTCATAGCAATAAGAACAGCATGTTACCTGCATAAAAATAGACATGTTGATCAATGTAATGAAATTGAAGATCCAGACATAAATTCATACCCCTATTGACACCTGATTTTTTATAAAGAAGCCAGAAAATACATACTGGAAAAAAGAAAATACTTTCAACAAATGGTCCTGGTGAAAATGGCTGTCAGCATGCAGAAGAATGTAAATAGATCCATGTTTATCACCGTGTACAACACTCAAGTACAAGTGAATCAAAAACCTCAACATAAAACCAGATATGGTGAACCTGATAAAAGAGAAATTGGGAGTTCAAAAACTTCAACTCATTGGCATAAGAGACAACTTTCTGAACAGAACAAAGATAGCAAGGCACTAAGATTGATGATTAGTAAATAGGACCTCTCTCTTGTTTAGTTTCTTTAGATGTACAGATTTTAGTAGGTTTATCCTATGTTATATGTCTATATGAGTGAGTATATACCGTGTGTATCTTTCTGCTTTCAGCTCACTCAGGATGATCCTTTCTAGGTCTCACCATTTACCTGCAAATTTCATGACTTCCTTATTTTTCATTGCTGAGTAATACTCCATTGTGTAGATATACCACAATTTCTGCATCCATTCTTCAGTTGAGGGGCATCTGGGTTGTTTCCAGCTTCTGGCTATTACAAATAATGCTGCTACAAACATGGTTGAGCTAATGTCCTTATTGTGTACTTGAGCCTCTTTTGGATCTACTAAAATCTGTACATCTAAAGAAACTAATCAAGAGAGAGGACCCTGACTAAAATGTTCAATCCCTATCCCGAAAGGCAAAGAGGATGGACATCAGAAAAAGAAGAGAACAGGAGACAAGCTAGGAACCTGCTACAGAGGGTCTCTGAAAGGCTCTACCCTGCAGACTATCAAAGCAGATGCTGAGACTTATGGCCAACTGTTGGGCAGAGTGCATGGAATCTTATGTAAGATGTGGGATATAATAAGATCTGGAGAGGAAAGGAACTCCACAGGAGAGCAACAGAACCAGAAAAGTTGAACACAGGGGTCTTCCCAGAGACTCATACTCCAACCAAGGACTATTCATGGAGATAACCTAGAACCCCTGCATGGATTAGCCCATGGCAGTTCAGTGTCCAAGTGGGTTACATAGTAATGGGAAGAGGGACTGCCTCTGACATAATTTGATTGGCCTGTTCTTTGATCACCTCCCCCTGAGGGGGGAGCAGCCTTACCAGGCTACAGAAGATGACAATGCAGCCACTCCTGATGTGATCTGATAGACTAAGATCAAAAGGAAGGAGAGTAGGACCTCCCCTATCAATGGACTTAGGGAAAGGCATGCGTGAAGAAGGGGGAAGGAGGGTGGGACTAGGAGGGGAGGAGGGAGGGGCTTATGTGGGGGGATACAAAGTGAATAAAGTGTAATTAATAAAATAAAATAATTATAAAATAAATAAATAAATAAATAGGACTTCATGATTCTGTAAGGCAAAGGTCACTGTTAATGGGACGTAGGGGCAACCTACAGAATGGGAAAATATTTTCACCAACTTTACATCCTATAGAGGACTAATATCAAAATACATATAAAACTCAGGAAATTAGATATAAAAAACCCAAATAATCTAATTAAAAATGAGATGCAGATCTAAACAGAGAATTCTCAATAGAGGAAAATCAAATGGCTGAAAAACAAAGAAATGTTCAACATCTTTACCATCAGGGAAATGCAAATCAAACTACTTTGAGAGTCCATCTTACACGTGTCAGAATGACTAAGATTAATTGCACAAGTGACAGCTCATGCGGATGAGAATGTGGAACAAGGGAGCTCTCCTCCATTTCTGATGGGAGTGCAAACTTGTACAACCACTATGGAAATCAATATGGTGATTCCTCAGAAAATTGGGAATACATCTACCTCAAAACCCAGCTATACCACTCCTGGGCATATACCCAAAGGACACTTCATCCTACCACAACAATCCTTGTTCTGAAGGTTTTGCCTGTTTGGGGACCCTTTTCTTGCTACTGGGTTGCCTACTTTTGCCTTAATATGAGGGGAAGTACCTAGCCTTATTGTAAATTGTTATGGCATGTTTGTTTGATATCCCTGGAATGCCTGTTTTTTTGTTTGGTTTTTGTTTTTGTTTTTGTTTTTCTGAAGGGAAATAGAGAAGTGGATGGGAGGAGAGGAGGTGGCTGTGGAAGGAGGGAGGGAAAATTGCAGTCATGACATAATACATGAGAAAATAAATTAATTTAAAGAAAAGAAGACTATGCTCATCATGATTTGGGAAGGGGCAAAAGGTCATCTTACTTCCATGGATATGCCACCCACCTCATAAATATTCATAAAAGTCATTTAAAATCTACAACTCTGTGTCCAAAGGACTACTTGATTTGGATCCCTCTACTCTAATCTCTTTCTGGAATATATACTTTGTTTTCAAAATAAATTCATACTTAACCTGTCTGTGTCTCTCAATTGAATTTTGCTTCCAGAAGATAAGAAAGTCAGGCATGGTGGCCATCGCTATTTGGGGAAGCAGAGGTAGAAATTTCTCTATATGAATTTGGAAACAGCCAGGACTGCAAAGAGAGACACTGTATTAAAATCAAACAAAGAACCAAGAAGAAAACCTTGAACCAGTAATAGGGAGAGGATTCTACAGCTTCCTGGAGGTAGTGACTGGTATATATCCAAAGAATCAGTTATCTCAGTGGAGAAGTACAAGAGTTGTCTGAAAAACAGAGACATAAACAGCCTACATGGTTACTTGAAAACCAGAGAATACATTGGGAAGGGGTGTGCTCAGGCCTTAACAACAGATTATAAACTAAGTATTCATGTGGCTTTTCCTATATACCCTAATACTACTGGGGATCTGAGGTTCCTTTTTAGTGTTCTTATTATCAATGATAACAGAATTTAGAGATGGATTTCAAGGGAAGCTCAAGGACAGTTTTGTTAAAATCTAAGAAAAAGACAGTTCAGTTGAGTTGAAAATTCTGGCAGCTGCCAGAAGGAGAAATGGAGAAAAGGCCATGGATGCCTCTTAAGATAGACATGAAACAGAAATAGATAGCTTATTAAGGAAAAGAAAAGCCCTCCCAAGAATGGAATTAGGAAAGAGTCCCCAAAAGCAACTGGCTGGCTCCACTCCTGAGGTCTATGTTGGTCTCTTTGCTCCCCCTCTCTTTTTTTCTTACTCTCCTCAACACCATCTTCTCATGACCATGTTCACTCTAGACTCTTCCAGATGCTGTTGACCGTACTCTCCCTCATAACTACAACAAATCTCCTCAAACACACCTAGGAGAAGTCATGTCTGTGTTTTTTTTTTTTTTTCATTCAGTAATGACCTTTTTTTGACCTAAAACCTAAATCAAACAAAGCAAAACAGATATATTGGATTTCACCAAAAGTGTAAGAAATGTTAAACATTAGATCTTTATCAAAAACTATAAAACTTGAATTAAAATCTTTTTCTATCCTTAAACATGTCTTGTAAGACCTTTTATGCAAATATTTTAATCTTCTCTACACAGAAAACCTTTGTTTACACAAAAGCCCCTGCTGCATTCCAGGAAGTTGATGGCCTAGAGAAAATGATTCTTTTTCCCTTGTAGAAGTCACCTTTTTCACATTCTTCCTTCATTTCCTGTGTACCCATACTTTTCAGAATAGCCAACTGAAGAAGACCCTAGCCAGTGAGGAAAAGACACAGCAATTAAAGACACCAATTCTATCATCAGATCTTGAACTTTTTTTTCCCTTTACCTGTCTGATTGTATTTTCCTGCTTTTCCTTCAATTCCTTCACCCATTTGTTTGAACATTCCTCTGTTTCTTTTATTTCTTTTAGTGATTTATTTATTTATTCTCTGAAGGCCACAAACTGTTTGGCTGCATCTTCCTGTATTTCTTTAAAGATGGTCATAATTTGACTTTATCTTCCTCTTCCTTTTTTTTTTTTCATTTTTTTCCTGAGGTATGGATGAGACTGAGGACTTGGATCTGGAGAGGAGTTGGAATTAATGAAAGTCTTCAGTTAGCTTTGGTGTTTCCCAGGTCTGCTCAGCTGGTACATCCCCAGGGAATGCCTGTTATTGTTGGAGGCTGGGATACCTGGGGCTAGCTGTTTTGGAGTTGTCTCAGATGCATATTTTGAGGAAACACCCTGGACTTATATATGTATGTTATATATATATATACGTATACGTATGTAGTATGTATATATGTATATATAAATATATATGCATTAGAAGATAAAGTTAAGGGAAATTTTCTTAGGTATACATTTGATAATTTTAGCCCCATTGCCTTGGAAATTGGGGGAAGAGAATCCCAAAACTAGGGAACAGAGGAAGGATCCCACCCTCTGGAACAGGCGATAGGTGGAGGACCTCAGGCTGCTGATTGACAGTACTTATCTGGAATCCATTTGGCCCATGAGAAGTGGATCCAAGTCCATTTCCCGAAGCTTACAAGAATCTTTTTATGTTTACAAAAAGACATAAGTTTCAGACATGTTAGCATCACCATTGTTTGTAATTTGTACTGAAACCCACACTGGAGAGAAGGCAGTATACTCACACCTTTGTGCTATAGTAGAGGCTTGGGAAATGATTTAGAGTTAAAAGCATGAATGCTCTTTAAGGTGAGCTTAGGGAAGACAGAAACCTTCCATGAAGCAGAAGTGTCAAAAGCTTTCTTGATCTTGATTTTTAGTGTGACTACAAACTGTGAAAGAAGGGCTTCTCCCCCCTATACAGAGGACTAGATGTATATAAATTTAGCTTATTGAGAAGTCCCTTTTAAGTCTATAATTAGAGGATAACCAAAGAAAATTTAAAATCTTGAGCTTCTGACTGTGATAATACTGGATCATAAGTGGAGGGATTTACCAGAGTTAGACTAATAGCTGATTAATGTTAAAGCTCTGAACTTTTAATTCTTTATTGTTGTTGTTTTTGTTTTTTCAATACAGGGTTTCTCTATTAACCTTGGCTATACTGGACTCACTTTGTAGACCAGGTTAGCCCCTAACTCACAGTGGTCCTCTTGCCTCTGACTCCAAGAGTGTTGGAACTACAGGTGAGGACCACCAATCCTGGTAACTTTGAAGTTCTAATACAAGAGCAGCATAGGGAAGGAAGTTATTTACATTCTTTCTATCTACCTTAAATCACTTTCTTATCTCTATTTAAGCTTTCATGTCATCCAACCTTCATAACCTGCATTTACCAACCTCAAAATACCTCCTTGGACCCTAAAACATTTTCTTAGATCCTTACAACTGACGCTTCTGTACTGAATTTTTCCTATCTAATTATTCACCATGAGACACAGGTTGATTATTGGGAGCAGGAACTGTAAAGTGGGTTCCTTTAGATAAAGAAATAGGAAAAAGTTACTTTGAAGTCTGTTTTCTGAGTCTGGTAACAAGGCACACCTATATAGTAGCAGCTCTAGGAGAGTAAGACTTGAGGCCTGATTTTCACACATGAAGAGAACTGAGAAGGCAGGTGAAAACTTGGTCTCTTCTATTAAAATGATAAATCTTTCATTAGTCTAGTCTTCAAACCCATTAGAGACATGATGTAAATTTCACCTGAGTAAGCATGAAGTGGAGACCAAGCCGCTTCCAAATCTATAAAAATGACAGGGACTTATCGGCTACCTGGACAGTCACCCAAGTTAACTCTGGGTTGGTGAGGCATCCATCTTCAGCTACCAGGCCCAGAAGATGTGACACTTTTCTATGAAGCAGGAACTTGGAGGGGCTATCCTACCTTTCTCTAGGCAAGAGAAGTCAGTCAGCTTTTTGGTGTCCTGTTTATCTACAGTTTGGATACTCTACTGTCAGCAGTGGAGACAAAGGGTAGCCTACAACCCATTGCCCAGGTTTGTCACATTTATAGCAAGTTTTGGGTGGGGGTTCTTCTGTGCCCATCTTCTTTAGAGGATAATAGGGGTAACTGCCAGGAACTCATGTGTCTCTCTACCATGGAAAATGTTTTCATTAAACATTTTAAATGCCATATTCTGTAGATCTCTGAAGTGCTTGAGGACCACATGTCTATCTAAAGTGTATCTAAATTAACAAACATAGCTTATATTTACTTTGAAAACATATACAGGAGGCTTAATAAGAACTTCAAGAGATTCATGTCTGGTATTGCAAACCAAGATAAAAACATTCTTGGGTATTCACAAGTTGAAAACGTGTCAACATGGAGAACCCCACATAGTGGGTTTCTGCGGCAGCTTTTGTCATAATTGCTAATTCCCGGAAGTGACCAAGATGCTCTTTAGCTGTGAATAGAAAAATAGGCTGTTTTGCGTCTAGAAGCTGGAAAGAGTAAAAATTAAGGAATGAAAGAAAAATTGATTATGAAGCCAATGAAGAAAGTCTGCAAAAGTACTATATGTCCCCAAATATATGATCGTCTAGAAAAGGGAAAGTATGCTGACAGTGAAAGATTATTAGCTCCTTTGGTTCAACAGAAAGAAAGTATGGATAGAAGCACATAGAGAGCTTTGAGGGCAGTGAAACTAGACTGTATGTAAGATGATGGTAAATTCATATTATTTCACACTTGTCCTACCTCAGCTTATGTAGGACATAAGGAAGAAAGAAACCCCCATGTGAACTACACACCAGGTGGTCAGTCATATGTGCCCTGCTCAGTTCACACAGCTGGTTAAGTCAATACACGTTAGTCAAAACAAAGGCCACACCCAGGTGGTGAATACTGACAATAAGGGAGGCTGAGCCTATATGAGAAATCTCTTGGCCTGAAACCGCTCTGAAAAACAAAGTCTAAATATAAATTGCATAATAATAAAAATAATATATATATGTTAAAAGAGGTTAAATTGAATTTGTACCTGCCCCCACGCATGTTTTAAAGCATGGCCTACTCTTTGCTCATTGCCAGTGAAATGCAACCTTATTCAATGTGTAAAGAGTACTTACTGACATGGTGACCAACAAAGTCTCGGGCAGACAATGGCCCTTAGGGACCACGTTCAAGTCAGACTTGCATCCTAACCTTCAGAGCAGACCGATCTCATTACTTGCTGTTGCTACCTTTTCTCTCACTGTAACTATTAACCCACTCATGTTGTGGGGTGGGACCTTCTGACCCATTTTTGGTTCTGACTGTTACAACATGATAAGATTGTAAATAAAGATCTGTGAAACAAAACAAAACAAAAAAAAAGAACTTCAAGTGGACATGTAGACAGGCAGACAGTCAGAGATCAAAGAGATCCATGATGGCAGATAGAGGGCAGAGAGGGGGGTGTCCTGCCCAGGGGAAAGAGAGAGAGAGCTGGGGTGGCAGGTGGGTCCTTTTATCTGAAGAATGGATACAGAAATTGTGATACATTTATACAACAGAATACTACTCCACAATTAAAAACAAGGAAATCATGACATTTACAGGCAAATGGACAGAACTAAAAAAGATCATCCTCAGTGAGGTAAGCCAGAAGCAGAAATGGTATATACTCACTTATAAGTGGATATTAGACATATAATATAGGATAAACATACTAAAATTTGTACACCTAAAGAAGCTAAGCAAGAAAGAGGACCCTGGGTAAGATGCTCAATCCTCATTCAAAAAGGCAAAGAGGATGGCCATCAGAAGAGGAAGAAAACAGGGAACAGGACAGGAGCCTACCACAGAAGGACTCTGAAATACTCTACCCAGCAGGTGTTAAAGCAGATGCTGAGATTCATGGCCAAACTTTGGGTAGAGTGCAGGGTATCTTAGGAAAGAAGGGGGAGATAGAAAGAGCTGGATGGGAAAGGAGCTCCACAAGGAGAGCAACAGAACCAAAAATCTGGGCACAGGGGTCTTTTCTGGGACTGATTCCCCAACCAAGGACCATGCATGGAGATAACCTAGAACCACTGCACAGATTGTAGTCCATGGCAACTCAGTGTCCAAGTAGGTTACCCAGTAAGGTGAACAGGGACTTTCTCTGACATGAACTCAGTGGCTGGCTCTTTATCCAACACCCCCCAGAGGGGAGAGCAGCCTTACCAGGCTTCAGAGGAAGACAATGTAGCCAGCCCTGATGAGACCTCATAGGCTAGGGTCAGATGGAAGGGTAGAGGACCTCCCCTATCAGTGAACTTGAGGAGAGGCACAGGAGGAGAAGAGGGAAGGGGGGTGAGATTAGTAGGGGACTAGGGAGAGGCTGCAGCTGAGATACAAAGAAAATAAATTGTAGTAAATAAAAAAATTAAAAAAAAAATAATTCAGTACAGAACCCTACCAGCTCATACCTCTTGTGGATCTCATAGACTTTCCCCTCCAAACATCCTTCCCCCCATTCATTGTTTTTTCAAGAGATGCAGGTATGGTTTGATATTTGAAAATTAATAAATTTAATTCATCATATAAACAAACTGAAAGAAGAATCCATATGATCTTCTTATTAGATATAGAAAAAAAAATCTAACACTCCTTTCATGATAAAAGTCCTGGAGAGATCAGGGATACAAGAGACATACCTTAAAAAAAAGTATAGAAAAGGCAGTTTATATCAAACCTATAGCCAACTTCAAATTAAATGCAGAGAAATTCAAAGCAATTTTACTAAAGACAAGATTGTCACTGTCTTCATACCTATTCAATATAGTACCTGAAGTCTTAACTAGAGCACTAAGTCAGGCAAAGGAGATCAAGGCGATACAATTTGGAAAGAAAGTAAAAATATATTTATTTGCAGATGATATGATAGAATACATACATGAAAAAAAATTCCACTGGGGAACTCCTACAGCTAAAAAACAATTTCAGCAAACTAGTTGGATACAAAATTAACTCACAAAAATCAGGAGCCCTCTTATATTTAAATGAGAAATGGACTGAGTAAGGAATCTGTAAGACAATGCCTTTCACAACACCCTCAAATAATATAAAATATCTTGGGGTAACTCTAACCAAGCAAGTGAAAGATTTGTCTGACAAAAACTTCAAAATATTGAAGAAAGAAACTGAAGGAGATATCAGAAAATGGAAAGATCTCCCATGCTCATGGATTGGTAGAATTAACAGCAAAAATGCCTATCCTGCCAAAAGTAATCTGCAGATTCAGTGTAATCCTCATCAAAACTGAAACACAATTTTTCACAGATCTTAAAAGGACCTTTGTTGGAGGTTGGTCTGATGCTAATTACCTGCCTACTGCATAAACCTGACTAAGTCATTATATTTTATTGGTTCTTTAAATGGCCTATACTTGGGAAGGCAGAATATGGTAGCCATGGATAGATTCCCAGGCTTTTGAGGTCAGAAGAACCACCGGACAGACAGAAGGGAAGAGAGGAAGGAGCAGGATGCCAGGATGGGTTAGCCTGGAGGAAAAAAAAAAACAAAAACAAAAACACATGGGCTGAGGAAGGACTCCAATAATGGTATGAAAAAGCCCAGATGGAGAATATAAGCAAGTACTATGGGATTATGAATTAAGTCCAACTGAGGAGGATTAGGTGGATGGCATTGGATGGGGGCTGGAAGATGGATGGTAAGGATATTGAGACGATGTTGGTGATATATATGCCTGGCCCAAGGTAAATAAGGCAATTATAAATCTAACAGGTGTCTGTGTCTTGTTATTTGTGATAGAGGGTTAAATAATAGCACCATGATAATATTAGGGTAAATAATAAACATATATAGTCCAACACCTTTTCATATTTACTACAACAGACAGTGCTCAGCTTTATAAGGAAAAACAAGCAACAACAACATCCAAAATCCAGGATAGCTAAAATAATCCTGAATAATGGAAGAACTGCTGGCAGCCTCACCTTTCCCAATATCAAGCTGTACTACAGAACTATTGTAATAATAACCACATGGTCTTGACATTTAAAAAAGACATATTGATCAATAGAATCAAATTAAAGAGCCAGACTTAAGTCTACACATCGATGGACCTGATTTTTGATAAATAAGTAAGAAATACACACTGGAAAAAGAGACAGCATCTTCAACAAATGGTGCTGGTCAAATGGAATGGCTGCATGCAGAAGAATGCAACAGATCCATGCTTACCAACTTATACAACTCAGCTCCAAATGGATTGAAAACCTCAACATAAAATTAGATTTCTTGAATGTGATAGAAAAGAAAGTAGGGGATAGCCGTGAACTCATTGGCACAGGAGACTTTCTGAACAGGACAATGTTTACACAGGCACTAAGATCAATCATCAATTAATGGGACCTCATGAAACTGAAAAGCTTCTGTAAGGCATTGTCATTCAAACAAAGTGGCAGCCTACAGAATGAGAAAAGATTTTTACCAACTCCACATTTGATAGAGGACTAATATCCAAATATATAAAGAACTCAAGAAACTAAAAATAAAAAATATAGTCCAATCAAAAAAGTGGGTACAGATCTAAACAGAATTTTTCAATAGAGGAAACTCAAATAGCTGAGAAACACTGAAACCAATGTTCAACATCATTAACCATCAGGAATAAGTAAATTAAAACTACTTTGAAATTCCATCTTACAGTTGTCAAAATGGCTAAGATCAATAACACAAATGGACAGGTCATGCTGGTGATTTGCTAGTAGGAGTCCAAACTTGTACAGCCACTATGGAAATCAGCATTACAGTTCCTCAGAAAGATGGGAATAGATCTACCTAAAGATTAAGCTATACCACTCTTGGGCATATACCCAAAATATGCTTTATCATACCACTGGAACACTTGTTACGCATGTTCATTGCTACTAAATTCATAATAGCTAGAAATTAGAAACACTTTAGATGTCTCTCAAGAGAAGAATGCATAAAGAAACTGATACATTTGCACAGTGGAATATTACTCAGCTTAAAAAATCATGAAACTTGCAAGCAAATTGATACAACTAGAAAAAAAATCATCCTAAATTACGTAACCCAGACCTCAAAAGATAAATATGGTATGTGTTCACTTATACGTGGATATTAGCCGTTAAATAAATGATAACCCAGCTGCAGTCCATAGACTGAGAGAGATTATGTATGTAGGAACAGAGAAGAGAGACACTTTGATCTCTGTGGGCATAGGAATTGTAATAAATTTTGTGAGTGGACTAAGGATGAGGGAAAAGGATAAGAATGGGAGAATCTGGTGAGGAGGAGGAATGAAGATGAGGTTAATGGAGGGAATGCCAGGAGATACAGTTAGAATGAGTGGCATTGGAAGGGTTGTATGATATCTAGTGCAGAGGAAACTTCCTAAAATATATTAAGGTAATCTTAGTGAACTCTCCAAATAAGGAGAAGGCATGGAGTTCCAACTGGCCATCTCTTGTCACCCAGTGAAGCTCCCAGTACTGGCTCTGGGATATATCCAATTGAACTGTTGGCCAAAGGGGTCCCTTGGAACTCGCTAAGCAACTCAGGCTGTTGCCAAGACACTAGATTACTCTCCAGGAACTGACAGCAAGGCCATGTTCCTGAACACTCACATAACTCATTGAACATGGAGAGGTCAACCTGGTGCCTACATAGAACTTTCACCCCTATTTTCTAATGTCTTTGGTATGGGAAGGTACTCAGCATGATCTCAAAAGAGAAACACAAACACCAAGTCAGCTACAAACCCTTTATTTACAATGCTGTACTATCTGCAAGAAATAGTAGGGCAATGGTGGCACAAAGCTTGTGGGAATAACCAATCAATAACTGATTTAACTTATGAAACACATACCTGAAACTGCTGGGGTGACCAACAACCAGAAACTAGATAGCATAGATACCTAAGGTAAAACAAAATACTACTGGTCTTAAAAAAAAAAGTAACAAGAAATCACTCGTAATGATACTTATTCTCCTATACTTATAGATCAATTACTTATTTAGGCTTAACCAGAGAAACTTTCTCCTGAAGCATATGGGAACCTATACTGAGACTCTCAGCCAGACATTAAAGCAGAGAAAGAGAGAGACCATGAAACACACAACTCTAAATAGGATATAGTCATCAAATCTCTACCCTCAGATCTCAGGGATTCAGTTCCATAATATATGAAACAGAGCGTGTGAAAGAGCCAGAGAGGATGGAAGACACCAGGGTAACAAGACCCTCTAAATCAACCTAGCAAAGCTCATATAAACTCACAGAGACTGAAGCACAGGCCCTGCACCAGGTCTTCTGTGTTTATATTATGGCTTCCACTTTAGTGATTTTATGGGAGTCGTGAATGTGTGCATGAGTGGATCTCTGATTCTTGTGCCTTCTCTTGTTGTTTTTTTTTAATTTATTTTTCTGTTAGCTTGTGCAATTTCAATGTGATGGTCATTGTTTTATATTACTATATATTATTTTGTTATGTTTTGTAATATCTTAAAACCTATTCTTTTTATTTTTAGATTTTTTTTTACTAATTAAGTCTCTCATATATTAGATATAGACTTGCATTTTCCTCCCCCTCCTCTCCGCTCAGTCCCTCCCTCCTCATCCCTTCCTCTCAGAAAAGGGCAGGCCTCCCACTGATATCAACCAAACATGGCATATCACATTGCAATAAGACTAGGCACCTCCTTTATATTAAGGCTGGGTGAGGCAAAACCTGTTCTTTTCTAATTAGAGACAGAAAGGAAATTGATCTGAATGGGAGAGGAAGTGGACAGGAACTGGGAGGAGTAGAGGGAGGGTAAAGTGTAATCAAGTTATATTGTATGAAGCCCTGCGGTGGTGGTGAAAGCCTTTAATCCCAGCACTTGGGAGACAGAGACAGGTGGATCTGAACTAAAGGCTAGCCTGGTCTACCTGGTGAGTTTCAGGAGAGCCAAGGAGAAAACCCTGTCTTGAAAAATCAACAACAAAAAAGTTATATGTGTGAAAAGAGAATCTATTTTTAACAAAAGGCAAAAAAGAAAGTTTTTTAAAGATATATCAAAGGTGAAAAAAAAACATTGCTTGTGAAAATGGAAGTGTGAATAAAAAATGACTACAAGATACCATTTCACAGCAGTTATTATTGCTATGATAAAAGAAAATTAAGGACAGATGATTGACATGAACAGTATGAATTTTTCATGAGAATGTAAGAAAATTAAAATACTGTGCTCCTGGACAGGATATTATTAAAAAATGTGGAAAAGAACTGGATGTCTACATGTAGAAAAATGAAAATAGATCCATACTTATTACCCTGCACAAAACTGAAGTCCAAGTGGATCAAAGACCTCAACATAAAACCAGATACTCTAAATCTGTTAGAAGAAAAAGTGGGGAATACCCTAGAACTCATTGGTATAGGAGACAACTTCTTGAACAGAACACCAACAGCACAGGCTCTAAGAGCAACAATCAATAAATGGGACCTCATGAAACTGAAAAGCTTCTGTAAAGCAAAGGACACTGTCATCAAAACAAAGCGACTGCCTACAAATTGGGAAAGAATCTTCACCAACCCTTTATCTGACAGAGGACTCATATCCAGTATATATAAAGAACTAAACAAGCTGAAAAGCAGCAAACCAAGTAATCCACTTAAAAAATGGGGAACAGAGCTAAACAGAGAACTCTCTGTAGAGGAATATCGAATGGCAGAGAAGCACTTAAAGAAATGCTCAACCTCATTAGCCATTAGGGAAATGCAAATCAAAACAACCCTGAGATTTCACCTTACAACCATCAGAATGGCCAAGATGAAAAACTCAAGGGACAACACATGCTGGAGAGGTTGTGGAGAAAGGGGAACCCTTCTCCACTGCTGGTGGGAATGTAAACTTGTACAACCACTCTGGAAATCAATCTGGCGCTTTCTCAGACAACTAAGAATAGCGCTTCCTCAAGATCCAGCCATACCACTCCTAGGTATATATCCAGAAGAGGCTCAAGTACACAAAAAGGACGTTTGCTCAACCATGTTTCTAGCAGCTATTTGTAATAGCCAGAAGCTGGAAACAGCCCAGATGACCCTCAACTGAAGAATGGATGCAGAAACTGTGGTACATCTATACAATGGAGTATTACTCAGCAATGAAAAATAAGGAAATCATGAAATTTGTAGGTAAATGGTGGGACCTGGAAAGGATCATCCTGAGTGAGTTGTCCCAGAAGCAAAAAGACACACACGGTATATACTCACTCATATAAACATACAACATAGGATAAACCCACTAAAATCTGTACATCTAAACAAACTAAGCAAAAGAGAGGACCCTAACTAAAATGTTCAATCCCCATCCTGAAAGGCAAAGAGGATGGACATCAGAAGAAGAAGAAAACAGGAAACAACCTAGGAACCTGCCACAGAGGGCCTCTGAAAGCCTCTGCCATGCAGACTGTCAAAGCAGATGCTGAGCCTGATGGCCAACTGTTGGGCAGAGTGAATGGAATTTTATGTAAGAAGTGGGAAATAGTAAGACCTGGAGAGGAGAGGAACTCCACAAGGAGAGCAACAGAACAAGAAAATTTGAACACAAGGAACTTCCCAGAGACTCATACTCCAACCAAGGACTATTCATGGAGATAACCTAGAACCCTGACAATGCAGCTACTTCTGATGAGAACTGATAGACTAAGATCAGAAAGAAGGAGAGGAAGACCTCCCCTATCAGTGGACTTGGGGAGAGGCATGCATGCAGAAAAGGGGGCGAGGGTGGGACAGGGAGGGGAGGAGGGAGGGGCTTATGGGGGATACAAAATGAATAAAGTGTAATTAGTAAAAGTTAAATAAAAAATTTTAAAAAATGCTGAAAAGACTATGGCAGTCTTTCAAACACTTAAATATATTATGTGATCCAGAACTTCCACATCCAAGAAAAAAAAAACTATGAATCTGAAATCACAGGTTTACACAGCTGTACTTGTACACCAATGTTCCTAGAAAGTTTTCACAATAGCCAAAGATAGAACCCTAATTTTCATGGAGAGATCAGAGAAAAAACAAACTGATTTCATTCACCATTTCTTTTGCACCACTAATGCAAGAGAAAACAAAATAGAAATGACTAATAATTTTCAATGATTTAATATTTATAATAAATAGTTTTGATCAGTTAGATATGTTCATTTCATGTTTTTGATAGTCTTAGAGTGAAAATCAACTCAACTTCTGTTTTGAAAACCCTCCAATAGCACAATAAAAATAAAAATAAATTAAATTATCTTTACATCACTATGTGAACTGGCCACTCATTCCATTCCCAACGTCACCTTCTTCAAGTCTTCCCTTCCATTTTTATCAGCTATAATTCTCACAATCCAACATTCTTGTGAGGGTGTCCCGAAACTCTTTGACATTTATCTGTTGATACAATTCAAGGTCATTTCCCCAGCCAAGTCACAGAACTACCAATTTTTCATATAATCAAATCCTCATCATACACTTTAATTTTCTCAGCCAAGCCATTAAAACATCTTACCCCAAACACCCTTTTTTTTATGCCATCTCATACTCAATCTGACTTCTATTTCTTCATTTCCCCCTATGTTTGATTATTTCTCACTTTCTGACTCTTGGGATTAATGCTATATGAGCTCCTGGATCTTCCTTTCTTATTTCCTGTTGTATTTATTGACTATAATACCTGTACATAGCTGGTGTTGTAAATTTGGTGCTCTGCCAGATGGCATTTCAGCAACTCAGTGGCAGCAGCTTATATCATCACTGGCTGAGGCCAGGTACAGTGCATTTCCACTGACGTTAGGAGTTACGTAGAGACATGCATCCCCCTTTAAAAAAGGTCCAGTCACCCCAGATCACTATCATTTTATTGTTCTATCTGTCTCCTGGTCTCTGTCTCTGTCTGTCTGTCTGTCTGTCTGTCTGTCTGTCTGTCTCTCATGTCCCCACTCTGAGAAGGTCTTTGCGCTCTTCCACTACTGAAAAACCTATTGTGTTAGATTTGTTGCATGGTGTGAATTTGTGGAATTCCTTGGCTCCAACCCACCAAGGTATTTTTCACCATTTTATCCTAATACTTGATTATTGTTGAAAGAAATTAACCATTACTAATATATGTGCATGGTATAAAATCTGAATAGGTGTTAGATGGGTGATGTTAGAATGTAGATAAAAATGTTGTGCTGTTCATGCCATGCCCACTTTCAGAAGCTTCTTTTTTATAGTTATAGTTGCTGTAAGGAATGTTAAGAACCCTAACAACCACAGCCAGTCTGTGAACATAAAAACCCAATCCAACAGACTTCTCAGGTACCCAGATTTCGGAAGAACAGCAGGCACCATTCTTATTTCACCAAGAAAGTTCACACATCCCAGATTACCAGACTCCTGGGATATCAGAGAGCTACTAGGATAAAGGATACACATAAACCAGCTATGCTTCTTCTCCACATCTTCAGAATGGAACATTCTCTTCCCTGGATTTCCCTTCCTAGCCAGGCATCAGGGAGATGCTGGCAGCTGGGAAACAGCCCTGCTTTCTCTGAAACATATAAAACTGGACACTAGCTGGACATGGTGTCACATGCCTTTAATCCCAGGCCTCAGGGAAGCAGAGGCAGGCAGATCTGTCTGTGAGTTTAGGGCCACCCTAGTCTACAGAGTGAGTACAGGAGAGCCAAGGCTACACAGAGAAACCCTGTCTCAAAAAACAATGGACACACTCCCACTCTGCTTTGTGGGACTGAATTTTCATCAGAGCCCTACATATGCTTTCTGTCTGCCTTCGCATTGAGGTCTGAACTCTCCTCAGAGTCCTCACTATGCTGTTCTCTGTATGCCAATGACATTAGTAACTCTTTGAATAAACTTCTTATCTATAAGGACAAACCTCAGTGGTCCTCTTGAAGCATAAACTAGAGACCTTACAGATGAAATTTATTTCCACTATGTAAGTGTAAAAACTGTTTATGTTTTTCCTATCAAAGGTGGCTAGCAGCAGGGCATGGTGGCCCTCACCTTTAATCTCAGTACTCAAAAGGCCAAGGCAGGTGAATCTCTGAATTTGAGGCTAGCCTAGTTTACATGACAAATTTCAGGTCAGGCAAAGCTACATAGTGAGACATTGTCTTAAAGCAAAAACAAACTAGATAGTTATGGTATACATTTTTATTCCCAGTACTTAGGAGGTGGAGGCAGGAGGATCTTCAAGTTCAAGGTCAGCCTGGTCTATAGAATGATTTCCAGCCAGAGTTATATTTCCTATATTTGCTGAGGGCAGATTTCCAAATTAACCTACTGAAAGTAGACTGTTACTTTGCATCTCAGCTAATAAGGAACAACAAGTTCCCCCTTTAGTTAGTGATAAAAAAAAATAGCCTATCTCGGCAGTGTGTACTTGCTAGCCTGGTTTGGATCATGGCACACACTTTTGGGGGAATATTGCCTTGTGGGTTACTTTTGCTTTATTTATATGCTTCTTTGTGAAACAGTGCAATTATTCTTTTCCAACACAAGTGAGAAAACTTTTTCAAAGAGGCTGAGTAGGGTCAAGCATAGTGGGACAGACTTGTAATTCCAGCATTCATAAGAGAGAAATAGAAGAATAGAAAATTCAGGGCTAACCTAACAGGATCCTTGATAAATTTCCAGTACCCACGTGGCAATTAACAGCCATTTGTAACTTCAATTCTAGGGAATCTGATGCCCTCATCTGGCTTCCATGGTCACCAGTCACACATGTGGCAATACAGATATACATTCAGGCAAAACGCTCATATACATGAAAAAAAATTGAGGGACTTTTATAAAACTCACAGCATTATGTTGTAAAATAGAATCAGGCAGACATGTAATCACATCAAGCATTTGGCAAAGAGATGGCTATATCAGAGGCACATATGGGAATCACCCCCCTTTTTTTAATATCACAGCTGTCTCTTCTGATGCTGCATACTAAATGGAATACGAAATTAACACACTTTCCCAGAAAGAGCAGTTACTTGGAAAAATCGGAAGCCTGCTTTCCCTCTGGGGTATATCATGGTGAAAAACCATGAACTACCACAGAGATTTACAAATATATTTTTCTAGAAATATTTTTCTTTTTAACTACTATATTATATTTGGCAAGTGTAAGCAAGGATTCAAGCATGGATTTTTTTAGGAAGATAAGGATTTTTATACCTTATCATAGAAAAGATTTAAACTCTTGTTATAGACTGGACCTGCTATAGCTGAGGCTGTATGTTTCTTATCAGAATAAAATGCTATAACAGAACCCCGGATCCCTAGGAAGGGATACATAAGTGTAGAAGGAATCTTTTGTGTATTGTATGGATGCAACATGTATCAATTTAGAAAACCTATAGCCTTAACCATGTTATTCCAAAGGAGATAGAAAATAGGGAAATCAACAGAGTGAATAGTAAGATCATCAGTTTAATTCAACAGATGTTCTCCTTGCTCAAAGCTTCTTCTCAGCAAATGAACAGTCAGTTCCATTCCCATTGTAGCTTTATATAATGACGGCTGTTGCAAGCCCTAACATCTATACTAACAAAAAGTCACCACAGAGTGATTTAAAAGCTCAATCAAGTGTTTATACTGAACAAGTGAAGAACTAGAATGTAGTTTGAATCTAAAGTCACTTGTGAAAATTATAAGCAATATTTGATTTTTAGAGATAAATACTGTTGTGTTCATGTTCTCATAATTTTATTTTCTGAGTTTTGAGATAAGAAAAAAAATATATAAAGATTACTATTTTAAAAAGTGGTTCAGAAACATTTATGTGTGTGTACTTTAATCTCTTAAATTATAAATTTCTACTAAAATAAAATATTTTAAAATAAATTCACTTTTACCTATTAAAAAAAAAACTATAGCGTATGGCTGAGGCAGGAAATAGGTGGGACATTAGGCAAGCAAAAAGAATTCTGCGATAAAGCCAGTCAGGGGAGAGTCAGCTGACAAGATGCACGGAAAACAAGACAAATTATACTTGAGCTCAGGTAGCCAACCATGTGGCAGAATGTAAATTAGTATAATGGGTTATTTTAAGTTATGAGCTAGTCAAAGAAGAGCCTAGCTATATGGTTTAGGTATTTGTAAATAATATTTTGAGTCTCATTAGTCATTATTCTGGGAGTTTGGAGACAGGAGGAACAAAACCTTCCTTCTACACATACGAACCCAAAGTGTAAGACTTGCCACAGTGTAATCCTTAACACTTTAACACTGTCTTTTATAAAACAATTATCAATAGATACTAATTTACACAGAGTTTCTCTCTTTCTCCAAAAGGAAGAATTATTCTTCCTGTTTTCATCACTTCCTCGTTTGTCAAATAATGGAAAACAAATTAGTCTTTGGTCTTAGTGATTTATACTAAAATTTTATAAAAACACTCTTCAAAACTAAAGTATTCATTGTTAAGTTTCAAACCTAGGACAAATGTCTGAGGTTCCTATTTAACATATCAAAGCAGAACTGGCTTCCAGGTTCTTCCAGCATCTTTCAGTCCCTACCTGTTACAGGACATGGCTGTCATACCTAGCCCTCTACCCTGAACACTCCAGCCCAGGGACTGAGCTGCCCTTCCCCCATTGGCTTCCTTATATAATCCAGACATACTGGTTACCTGCCTCTTCTGTACCTTTGCCCTTCTGCCTGCTGCACCTGGTTACCCCTTTACCCTCTTTCTTTCCTTCTTTCTCTCCCACTCAGCCTGGTCATATCCACTCTGGACTCTCCCAAATGTCCCTTTTCTCTACAATAAACTTTCTACTCCACTATACCTAAAAGCTGTCATGTTCTTTACTTTCCTTTTTCTTTCTTCCTCTTTCTCATTCATTAATGGTAATTCTAAGTTTATTTGCAGAAGCTGGTAACAAGTACAGTGTGTACATCAATGAACTTCATAAGAACAAATATAGCTCTGAGTACTTTTGTTTTTATAGTGCTAGGAATGGAACTCAGGGCCTTGTGCATGAGAAGTAAAAACTCTTTTGCTGAATTATAGCCTCAGTTTGCTGTAATTTTCTTTCAATCAATAAAATTTTACAGATTTATCAAGCAGAAAATGACGTTTCAGAGTATTTACAAATTCTTAAATACTTAAACAGAATCATTTACCAAATGCATTACCTAACAGTTATCATTTTGTGGTTGTGTGAATTCAACATCAACTCACTTTCATTTTTAAGATATATATATATATATATATATATATATATATATATATATATATATATATATATAATTCTTTATAGCTTTTACCCCCCTTTTTTAGAAACAAAGCGTATATGAAAATCTAGGAAAATCATGAGGAGTCAAAAAACTACTGATTATTGTCTTCATATTGTACAGAAAGGAACTACTCAACATAGGTTTGTTACTTCAATTGCAAATTCATTTACACATTTCAGGCATCACATGCAGGCACACTACAGTACAACCGAAAAAAAAAAAAAGATGCAATATTTCAGTGACTGCACTTGTTTTTTTCTTTCAATTTTCAGTTTGTTACTTTATAAGTTTTTTTTTACAGATACTTTTTTTATTAATTACACTTTATTCATTTTGTATCCCCCCATAAGCCCCGCCCTCCTCCCCTCCCAGTCCCACCCTCCCCCCCTTTCTGCATGCATGCCCCTCCCCAAGTCCACTGATAGGGGAGGTCCTCCTCTCCTTCCTTTTGATCTTAGTCTATCAGATCACATCAGGAGTGGCTGCATTGTCATCTTCTGTGGCCTGGTAAGGCTGCTCCCCTCTCAGGGGGAGGTGATCAAAGAACAGGCCAATCAGATTATGTCAGAGGCAGTCCCTCTTCCCATTACTATGGAACCCACTTGGACACTGAACTGCCATGGGCTACATCTGTGCAGGGGTTTTAGGTTATCTCCATGAATAGTCCTTGGTTGGAGTATGAGTCTCTGGGAAGTTCCCTGTGTTCAAATTTTCTGGTTCTGTTGCTCTCCTTGTGGAGTTCCTGTCCTCTCCAGATCTTACTATTTCCCACTTTTTATATAAGATTCCATGCACTCTGCCCAACAGTTGGCCATAAGTCTCAGTGTCTGCTTTGATAGTCTGCAGGGCAGAGCCTTTTGTGAACTTGTGTGCCTTTATGTTTAGGAATAGATGTTAAGGATTGCAATGTCCTCTTGGTGGATTTTTCCCTTGATAGGAATTAATGTCCTTATCTGTCTCTTCTGATAAGATTTGGGTTGAAATCTATTTTGTCAGATATTAGAATGACTACACACAGCTTTTTTCTCAGACCCATTTGCTTGAAATATCTTTTATCAATCCTTTACCCTGAGGTGTTGTCTATCCTGAGGTTAAGGTGTGTTTCTTGGATGAAGCAGAATGATGAATCATGTTTTCCCATCCATTTTCTTAGTCTGTGTCTTTTTTATTGGGGGATTGAGACTACTGCGGTTTAGAGGTATCAATGAACAGTATTTTCTGATTTTTGTTATTTTATTGTTATGGTGGTTGTGATGGTAGTGGTGTGTGTATGTGTGTGTGTGTGTGTGTGTGTGTGTGTGTGTGTGTGTGTATGTGTGTATGTGTGTGAGTGTGTGTGTTTTCCCTCTTTTGATATGCTGGTCTGGGTGTATTTATTCCTTGTGTTTTCTTGGATGTGATTTTTTTTTTAAGTTGAAGTTTTTCTTCTTTTGCCTTTTATAGGGCCGAATTTGTAAACACATACTGCTTAAATTTGGTTTTGTTTTGAGATGTCTTATTTTCTCTTTCTATTGTGATTGAGAGGTTTTCTGAGCATAATAGTCTGATCTAGAATCTGTGTTCTCTTAAGAGTCTGGAAGCCAATCATCCAGGTAACTCGGATTTTAGAGACACCATTGAGAAGTCAAGTGTAATTCTGATAGGTTTGCCTTTATATGTTACTTTGTCTTCTTCCCTTACAGCTTTTAATGTTATTTCTATGCTCTATTCATTTAGTGTTTTAATTATTATGTGCCAGAGGCACTTTATTTTCTGATCTAGTTTATTTTCTTTTCTCTTCTACATGCACAATGATAGGCACCTTTTTCTTTAGGTTAGGCAAACTTTCTTCTATGATTTTGTTGAAAATATTTTCTGTGCCTTTTTTTTTAACCTGGGTTTTTTTCTCCTTCCTTTATTCCTATTATTCTTAGGTTTGGTCTTTTCTTCATGTCCCAGATTTCCTGGATATTTTTTTGCCAGGATTTTTTTATATATAATATTTTCTTTGACTGAAGTATGCATTTCTTCTATTATGTCTTCAATGCCTAAGGGTCTCTCTTGTGTTTCATTGGTGAGGCTTGCCTCTGTGCTTCCTGTTTGAGTATTAAATTTTTCATTTCTAGATTTTCCCCAGTTTGGGTTTTCTTTATTGATTTGATTTCCAATTTCAGGCTTTGAACAGTTTTATTACTTCTTCCCACTTTTTGTGTTCCATAACTTTCTTTAATAAAATTATTTATTTCCTCTTTAAGGACCTTTAATTTATTCATTTCCTTTTTAAGGACCTTTATAATATGCTTAAAGTGTATTTTAAGATCTTTGTCCTGTGCTTCAGCTATGTAGCAACGATCAGGACCTACTGTTGTAAGGTTGCTAGGCTGGTTCTAATGGAGACATATTGTTCTGGTTGCTATTGATTGTGTGTTTGCACTGGCATCTAGGCATCTGGGTTTGGGAAGATTGCAATTCTATGTGCTGATGTCTGTTCTTCTTTGCTGGGTGTATGTTTTGTTCCATGGTTTCTGTTTCCTTTCTGGTTCTTAAGAGAGTGTGGTGGGCATGTGTTGCCTATTGAAAAATCTTTTGTGATAATGATAGGTGTGGTCACTGGGGGTTCCTGGTAAGACACATTTATAAGGTTTAAGAATTGACACCTAGAAATAGGGATAGACTGGGAGGGAGTGGCTGAGGGTGTTCACAGGAGAAAGGAAAGCAGGATCTGTTTAGTCCCCTGGGCATGAGCATAGCCAGGAAGGAGAAGCCACAAGTAGTTTTCCACAGAGCCAGGGATGATACTGGAGATTTGGATATGGAGGAGAGAAGGGAGAGTGAATGTCTAAAGCTTGCTTACCTGCTTCAATGGCCTACTTGCTCCTCAGGCAGGCTTGGCTGGAGGCTTCCTAGGGAATGCCTGCTGGAGTTGCAGGCTAGTATAAATTAATGAATGGGGCAAAGTAAGTTTGAGAGGGAGAATCTGTGTGATACACTGGAGATCTACAGACATAAAGAAGCTAAACAGCAAGGAAGACCTTAAAGAGGATACTTAAATCTCATTCAGAATGGCAAACAGAATAGATACCAGAAGTGGTGGAAGAGAGGGAACAGGTTGGGAGCGTACACAGAGGTCCTCTGAAAAGCTTCACCCAACAGGGGATTGAAGCAGATGCTGAGACTCAAGGCCAAAGATTGGGCAGAGTAGAGGAAATCTTATGGAAGAAATGGGGGAGGATAAAAGGACATGGAGGGGACAGGAGCCCTACAAGGAGACCAACACAGCTAAAAATTCTGAGCCCAGGGGGTCCTGCAGAGACTGATTTACCAACCAAGGACCATCCAGGGAGAGGAACTAGACCTCCTTTTCAGGTGTAGCTGATTGGTAGCTTAGTCTCAATGTGGGTGCCTGAATAAGGCAAGCAGGGGCTGCTTCTGTCATGAACTCAGTTGCCTGCTATTTGATCACTTTCCCTTGGTGATACAGCCTTGCCAGGCCTCAGAGAAAGAGGATCCAGGCAGTCCTAGTTAGACTTTATAGTCTAGGGTCAGACGGCAGGGGAGGAGAACTCCCATTTTCAGCGGACTAGAGGAAGAGGATGGAGGAATGAGGGAGGGAGGAAGGGTGTGACTAGGAGGATATGAAAGAGGGGTCTACAATCAGGATATAAAATGATAACTTGTAAAAAAAAAAACTTATGAATCACTTTTGACAATTTCCTTAGCAATAAAAGCAAAAAAGCACTGATTCTTGGATTCATGTTTAGTACACCCTGAAGAAGACCAAGAAGAAGAAGACTAAGAAGAAGAAGACGAAGATGAGGAAGAAGAAGAAGAAGAAGAAGAAGAAGAAGAAGAAGAAGAAGAGGAAGAGGAAGAGGAAGAAGAAGGGAAAGAAGGAAGAGGAAAAAGAAATTAAAGTATCATGATGTTAGGAATTGTTATAGATAGATATTTTTAATTCAAAACATTTAATTGAATGTGTGTGTGTGTGTGTGTGTGTGTGTGTGTGTGTGTGTGTGTGTACGTGACCACAAGCATAGACTACAGCATACATGTGGAGGTCAGAGGACAATTCTTGGGGGTTGGTGCTCTTCTTCCACTGTGTGGTTTCCAGGTATCTTGAGGCTTGGCTATAACTGCCTTTAACCAATGAGAAATCACATTCACTTTATTGTATATGTTTTAAAAAAAACACAAAATCAAGATGAAATCTTTTCACATTTTTTAAACAATCATTCAAATACTACAAAAGATCCAAGACTTTTAATATGAAGGGGTGCTGGATTTTGCCAAATGCTTTTTCGGCATGGTGTGTGTGTGTGTGTGTGTGTGTGTGTGTGTGTGTGTGTGTGTGTG
>NW_026596396.1:2347035-2359661 GCF_907164565.1 Psammomys obesus | reverse complement strand
GTGTGTGTGTGTGTGTGTGTGTGTGTGTGTGTGTGTGTGTGTGTGTGTGTGTTTTCATTCAGTTGGTTTTTATGGTGGATTACATTGATGGATTTCCATATTTTGAATCACCCTTTTATGCCTGGGATGAATCCTACTTGATCATGGTGAATGATATTTTTGATATGTTCTTGGATTCAGTTTGTGAGTATTCTTTTTTAGCATTTTTGTATCAATTTTCCTAAAGGAAATTGGTCTACAATTCTCTTTTTTTTGTTGGGTCTTTGTGTGGTTAGGTATCAGGTGACTGTGGCCTCAAACTGAATGAGTCTGGCAATGTTCCTTCTGTTTCTATTTTGTAGCATAGTGTGAGGAGTATTGGTATTAGCTCATCTTTGAAAGTCTGGTAGAATTCTGTACTGAAACCATCTGGCCCTGGGCATTCTTTGGGTGGAAGCCTTTTAATGACTGCTTCTATTTCCTTAGGGGTTATACAGATGGAACTAGAAGAGATCATGTTGATTGAGGTAACCCAAACCCAGAGAGACACACATGGTATGTACTCACTTATAAGTGGATTTTAACCATATAGTTCAGGATAAACATACTATAATTCACGGATCCAAAGAAGATAAGTAGAAGGAAGGACCCAAGAGAGGATACTTAAATCTCACTGAGAAGAGGAAATAGAATAAACAGCTGAAGTGCTTATAAAGAGGGAAAAGGCACAGAGGGAGCACGGAGAGAAATGAGGATAGAGACCAGCTAAGGGAAGAACAAGGCTGGGAGGACAGAGGGTCCAGGATTCTATAAGAAAGCAGGCTGAACAGGCTATGTGGAACAAGCAAGTAAGCAGCACCCCTCCATGGACTCTGTATTAGTTGCTGCCTCCAGGTTACTGCCCTGTTTGAGGTTTTCTCCTGGCTTCCCTTAGTAAACTGTGATTCAGTATCTGTAAGCCAAATGAACCCTTTGCTCCTCTAAGTTGTTTTTGGTCATAGTTGTGTGTTTGTTTGTTTGTTCACATAAATAGAAAAGTAATTAAGACAACTGATTTGAGTTCTTCATGCATTGTATTTCATTAAGTACAGCTTATTTTATTTTATTTCAAGAGTTTCTTGGCTGTGCTTATTTCTCTCTTCAGTTCAAAGATTTGCTTCTAGTGTGTTACTTAGCATTTTAATTGCATATTTTAAAGCAATTTGAATCATGGAAACTTTTTATTTCTTCAGCTATCATAGATAGTTTTGCTGGGTAGAGTAGTCTAGGTTGGCAATCATTGTCTTTTAGGACTTAAAATGCATTGCTCCAGGTTCTTCTGGCTTGCAGAGCTACTATTGAGAAAGTAGCTGTTATTCTCATGAGTTTTCCTTTAGATATAACTCATGGTATTTCTCTTGTAGTCCTCCACTATTTTTTTCTTAGTGTTTCTTTAGTGTTTTTACTATGATAAGCATTGGAAGTATCCTTTTTTTTTTTTTGAAAACAGGGTTTCTCTGTGTAGCCTTGGCTGTCCTGGACTTGCTTTGTAGATCATCCCAGGCTAAAGACATGGGCAGGTGCAAGAGTTCCCTACCTAGAGTTCTTTCTCACTGCATACAGGGCACATGCTACTCACAGCCCAGATTCATGCTTCTAACACCAAAGGCAGCTGGGATAAACTTGTTTGAAAAGCAACTAGATACCTTTGCACTCCCACCAGATCCTGCCTCACAGATGCATTTCCTACTTGTAATGTCTGAGATTCTGAGACCCTGAGGTCTCCTTCTGCCATCACAAGGAATCTCTTTAGAGCTCTTTCTCTGGGTCTCTTTGTCTTCCTGGGCCAAGACAGCATGTACAAAGTTTGCCAGGTCAGTGAATTCACAGGGGAAGCTCAAGGGATTATCGGTCAGTGAAGGAAGCTGTGGGGCTATGTGGCTCTGAGCAGGCCCTACAAATTTAGGTATTGTTTCCTGAACCTAAGGTCAAGCCTGCTGAATTCAAAAGCTACTCTGAGCTGCTGTCAGGATGCACACATTGCCTTTGAGTGACTTTGCTTCCTCCCTTCTGTTCTACCTCTGGGTCACCACTGTAGACCCCACACCGCTTTCACCAGCCATAACATCTCTCATCCCTTCTGCAGCTGTGTCTCTTCCCAAATGTACACATGAAGAATTAAGAGAGCTCAGGTGCCTCCAAATTGGAAGGCCCAGCGACACCTTTGCTCCCCAACAGCAGCCTTGCTATGCTTTCTTAATGGAGACCATCAGCATCACCAGACTCCCTCCCCATCAGATCTGAGAGCCAGCCTGGCCCTGCTTGCCAGGTAGCCACCTATCCCCATTGCTTTTCTCTGTTACAGGCTTTCCAGGGCTGCCTGTCCTCTTCTGCACAGCAGCCATATTTCCAGTGTGGACTGCTCACTCTCAGCTTCCTTGTCTTACTGCAGTCCTTCCACCTGCCTCTTTGCAACAGCCATGACTACCATGGGTCCCCGCCATCACTCTGTAAATGCTGCTCCTCTGCACTCCACCTTACCCCTGCCTGCACTGTGCCTCTCCCTTCATTCCAGGCAAGATCTACTCACCACTCACTTCTGTCTTAGGACCTTAAATGTTAGCTCTCTCAGGCAGACTGTCCTTCAGCCTCCTTCCTGGCAACACACACAGACACAGACACACACACACACACACACACACAGACACACACACACACACACTGCTCAGTGTAGTACCTTGGGTTTATTTGCTCTCTGATGCCAATATGGATCTGTCTGCTTCATATTCAGGAGCTAGCTGGGGGAGAACTTGGGGGCTGAAATCCCTTTCCAGTTTACAGGGGCAGTGAGTTGGGCCCTGGGCTTGAGTAGTTTTGCTGGGGGATGTGTAAAGATGGGGATGAAGGAGAAGGCTTGTTCCTAGCACTGTATAGGCTGGAGAGAACTGCAGGGGAGATGTGGATGTGGCAGGATGGAGATAAGAAGGTGTTTACAGGAGACTAGAGTGCAGAGCAGGAGCTCAGAAGTAGAGGAGTTTGAGGGAGTTGTACCCAGAGCAGCAGTGAGCATGAGCAAAACAAAGCTCCTGTGCCCTGTGGGACTGGCTCAGGCAGTGGTGGAGAAAGATGCTTGGTGACCTGGGGCCTTTCAGAATATGGGTATGTATCAGGGCAGGAGCAGGGAAGCAGGAAAGTCCTTCTGGGAGCTGACATCTCAGTCTTTGGCCAACCTCACAAGCAAGCCCCCGGTCCTGGGTCAGGGCTGCCGTGCTCACCTGGAAAACAGTGGCTTCCCTCTCTCTCCATGGGTGTTCAAGTTCAGAGTTGACACAAGTCCTGTGCAGGAAAGGGCCTCATGATGGGGAACAAGTGTTCAGAAGCCAAGCACAGAAAGAAAGCCAAGGACAACAGGTGAGTGTAAGCATGTGAGGCCAATTATTCAGCAACACCTTGCTTTGCAAAAGGGCTGCTTCAGAGCAGGGTAGGGACTGAGTCAACTAGGTGGCTCTATTCAGGCCCTCTGTCAAGCCCTCCAGCTCAGTGTTTCTAACTGTGAGGCACGTACATAGTTCCCAAGGAATGAAGCCACATACCTTGTCCCCTAATGGGAGCTTTCACATGTCCCTGGAACACCCAGAGGGACAGATCCTATAGCCTAAAGCATGACCCTGGCCTGAGTGACTGTGTGCCCAAGAACTCTGCTGCTCTTGGGTCCAGGTATCTGCACATCTCTAGTCTTCCATGACTGCATCATATTGGATGATGAAGTTGGTCATGATGCCTGAGCTGGAGAGGGTAGCCTGGTCTTGCAGTGTTGGGAAGAAGGTGATGTGGACACAGGTCTCTCTCTGTCTCCAGGTGGTTGGGGGCAAGTCACCCTCACCTGTATGGGCATCCAGGTGGCATGGGGTTCTTCAGAGAGAAAAGCTGTGGGTAGGGACGGTAAGAGGGACAATGTGTGAAGAGGATGAAAAGTGGAATCCCTGCCACTCCCAGCTGCTTCCTCTGCCCTTCCAGCTGCCCATTGGCCCTGTCACAAGCCCCATGGCCATATCCTACCCTGTCTCATTTGTCACATCCTGCCTGCCAGACCCAGCCCTCCCTCAGCTCCCAGCCCAGGAGGTAGAGAATCTGTCCTTCACTCATAGCCTCACCCTGCCTCTCTTCTCACCCAACCCAAGGTCTGTCTCTGGAGGACTCTCTTGCCCCAGCTGTACAAGGAGCCTTAGTCTCCTCCTGAGACCTGTGTATTGGGTGGCGAGGAGAGAGACAGACATGGTGGCAGAGCTCCTCTCTTCTCCTTCCTGCTGTGAGACAGGGCTGGTTAGCAGGGCTCACTTCTGAGACCCAACCCCATGGCCTCTCTTCTCCCTCTTCCCCCTGCCACTCAGAATCATACCTGTGAATGAGCCTTTTAGAGTTTCTGAAATCACTGGTGATTTTGTACATCTGCTGAATATGGCTGTAAGATCAACTCCTCTGGAATTTAAGTCCAAGACAAGTGTCCATTTAGACATGTCTCAGTGTCTCTTTCTCACCAGAAAATGGAGGCTTAGGAATTCTGCTACCCCCTTCTTCCTGCTACAGCTGTCAGGAAGCTTAGGGGCAAACTGAGCTCCCATGCTCTCAGAGCCTGCTCACATTCATTCCCTGGGCTTCCTTCCTTCCAGGGCTCTTTGTTGTTTTATCTCCACAGGTCTACTTCTATCTTCTGTTTTAACCTTTGAGGAGAAGGGGGAAGGAGATGCCAGTTATAGCTTGGGGCTTAAGCATGCAAGCTGCTAGGTTCAGCTGGCCTGTGGGCCCAGGTCCCTGATAGTGCTCTGTGGGCATGATCCAGTTGTTCCCTTTCTGTTAGCTCTAGGCTCCACAACCACAACCCTGGGGTGAATGTGGCCCCTAGATCACCAGAGGCTAATTTAGGTATTGAATGAGGGTTCATGGAAATGGGCAATTGCAAACACACCTGGACTTTCATGAGTGTCAAATGAAGGGAACTGTTACTGCCAACACCAGTGTTCATTATGGTCCTTCAAGTCAGGTGGCCGGAGGAATGGTCTCGCTTCTTGCAGTGGATCTTAGCTTATGTGGTGGATTGAATAGGAATGGCTCCCATAGACTCATATCTTCGAATGCTTGTCCCATAGTGCATGGCACTATTAGGAGGTGTGGCCTTGTTGGAGTAGGTGTGGCTTTGTTGGAAGAAATGTGTCACTGTGGGGTGGGCTTTAAAGTCTCAAATACTGAAGCTAGACCTAGTGCAGCTTTTTTCTTCTTTTGCTTTCTGGATCAAAATGTAGAACTCAACAGCTTTTTCAGCACCATGTCTGCCATGATTTATGCAATGAAGATAATGGAATATACTTCTGAAACTGTAAGCTAGCTTCAGCTAAATCTTGTCTTTTATAAGTGTTGCTTTTGTCACCTTGTCTCTTCACAGCAGTAGAAACCGTAACCAAGACAGATTGTAACTTCATGAGAGAGTGATCACACAGCATGAAACAAAGACCTAGGCTCATTCCTCAGCTTTGTGGGAGGAGGGGAATCTCTCCTTGTGGTCCTATATCATAGATGTCTTCTCTTGCATTTGACAGGTCAACAAAGGGAAGCATACATAACCCTAGTTTGGCTTGCTCATGTATGGTCCTATCTCATAGCAAAGTTAATATGTGCTTGGAATCCAGCTTATACCCCAACGCACAATGTTGTCTCTCTGGCTGGGCAGGTTCCCAATAGCCATACTCTCCAGTGCTGATCTGTATAATTTCCCTCTTTCTGCCTGCTCAACTCTCAAGGAAGTGTTTATGTTGGTTTAGTGGTTCCCCAGCTTGGCTGGGTATCATGTTCACTTGAGACTCATTAAACATAGTGATTTGTGGTCCTGACTCAAATCTATTGCACCAGGCTCCAGTAGGGTGAGGTCCTGGATTCTGTACCTCCTTTAGATTATATTCTGATTGCACTCTATCTAGTTCCCCTGTCATAATCCTACAGATAGACTTGGCAGTAAGCTTATTATTCAAGATGTTTCGCTGTTGTATATAGCATCTAAGAATTACCCGCTCTACCTTTTTGCTTTCCTTCTCTTTGCAGTCATTTAGAGAAAGCAGGACTAATCACCCATGCTTTCTACAGCCTTCAACATTGTTAAATCACTAGTACTCCATAATCCCCTTTATATCTGCTTATCAAACATTTCTTCTCCTTACCCTTACCCTTCCCCTTCCCCTTCCCCTTTCCCTTCCCCTTCTCTCTTCTTCAGATAGGGTCTCACTGGTTAGCCCTGGCTGATCTGGAAGTCACTATGTAGACTAAGCTGCCCTTGAACCCAAAGCGGTACCTACTTCTGCCTCCTAATAGCTGGGATTGAAGACATGTGCCACCATGCCTGGTCCAGGCATTATTTTTAATAATTGAGTCTATACTTTGAGAAGCTTCTATTTCATGCCAAGTTTATACTGACTTCAAGAACTGGACAGATATTGGACTCCAAATATCTTGACCTCAAACAAACCCCTTTCTCTCTCATTTGGGAAGGAAAATGATAGAGGTACATTACTGGAAGATTATCCCACACAATATCCAAGGGTTCCACTTAAAAAATGGCAATATAGTTTGGTAACTCAGCACTGCCCACATACTTGTTTGATTGATAGTGCACATTTGGCTGGTCCTCAGGGGAGGCATGTGCACATAGGCGATGCCTGTCCTTTCAGACACAGTGATTTCTACATTTACCATCCTCACCAACTATCCAAGTCTCAGGCTTGGTGAATTGGTACCAGCCCTAGTGTCGCTGGAGCAGTTCCTCATAGGTCAGAGCAAAAGTTACCTGTGTGCCTGCTGCCAGTCTAGTAGAGATTTGGAATTTTTCTGATTCCCGATCCCTGGGCAAGAAGTAAAAATGGATAGGAAGGGTTTTGGATTTCCTGTAGTGTAGGGGAACCATTAGATGGCTTGCTTCTGCTAACCCTCACCCTTAACCAACTGGACCTGATCTTGCAGGAATCTACTCACCAATCTCTCTTCCTCCTTTATCCCCATTCTTGAACATTCTAGCTGGAAATTTATCTTTAATGTAGCTCTCTACCTTGTAAAAAATATGGCTGAAGGAAGATGAATTTTGGAGTCTAAAGCTTTAGATACTGATGAGAGTTGGAATAAGAGGGAAAGGAGGGTATGGGATGTGTGGATTTACCAAAATTAAGAATGTAAGAAAAAGCCTTCTGGAAACCTATGTTGTCATATAATTTATAATAATACTTTTAAAAAGGAGTTTTAATGGAGGTACCCTACATAGGTGGAAGCGCTACTCCCATAAGCCATGAGTTATAAAACTAAAATCCTAATGTGAAGTGTAGGATATCTTCTTATGAGTTATTGTTCAAGGAGACCTCGGAAGTCCCAAATAACATAGGCCATTACCATTTCTCTGTTTTACCCACTATATAAATATGGTAAAACCCAAATTGCTGAAGACACCACACACTTTAGTTGCAGGAAATAGAAAAATCAATCTTAAACTGACCAAAAACTTAATTCTTGTTAGCTAGTTTTCCTCGTCCTGGAAGGTTTAATGTAGGCTGCTTGGAAAGATAACATATTGTCTTTCCCAGAGCTATATCTAACATACCACAGTATCAGCTTTTCTGGAAACATACACAATAGTGGTATGACTGTTTACAGGGGTTACCAAATACTCTCTGATTAGATTTGAGGCATGCTTCACAAGAAGAATTTCATACCTGGTACTATAAACCTAGTCAAAAACTTAAGGCCACATGCATGGGTCACAGCCCTAAGAAATAACCCACTTTTATTGTTTTACTAGATGGTCTGGTTATCCAATTGCTCTCAACCTTGGTCTGAAAAGCTTCTATTTGCACTGAGCAGTGATTAGTTAAGAGACTCATAACTGGTCAAAATTCTGAGAATAAGTGACTCAGCCCTAAATAATACATCTATATCATCCCCTCTGATGCCCAGATAACATCATGGAATAGAGGGCAGAAAGAATGCAAAAGCTAAATAATAAGAAGGAATAATATGAAACAATGTTTTCTGTATATGACACAGCTTTTGTACTCATGAACTCACAGCAGCTGTAATTATCTGAACAAGACCTGTACAAGATCAAGCCAACCAAAATCCCAATACGAATGGGGGAAGGGCTCAAGATACCCAACTCTTCACTGAAGAGCTAGTTGGTGGCTTATATCAGGGAGGGAAAGTCATCTTTATTTGGAAGATGTAGTCACTGGTAGGTTGACCATGATCTAGTGAATTACCCCACACCCATTATGGGCAGCACTAACTGGACACATAGCATTTAAAAAAAGGAGAGATTATGAAGTTGAGATGTATTAAGGGAGAGTATGAAGAGTTGTGTGGAGGATGAGGGTTAGATATGATCAAATTACATTGTATACATGTATGAAATTCTCAAAAAGTAAATAAAATATCATATTAAAATAAAAACAATAAGAGAAAAAGTCAGTTGTACATAATCTTTCCACAATGTACCAATTCTTAAGTTACATCTTGCTAGCAGAAAAAAAGCTGGAATTAGGGAAGTAAATTTCAACTGTTATAGGCTTTGGTACTTATTGACTCACATAATCTTTATGTAAATCCTATGAAGTAGAAATCATTTTCTTTATTTTACAAAAGTAGAGAATGAGGCCCAGAGAGCAGGTATATCTTTCCTGGTGATCCAGCTAAGATGGCTTAATCATATTTCAGATGAGATTGAACCTTACCTGATGCCTACATGAGCAGCTGTCTTTCCTTGCGGATAGGCTTTCTCATAGATTTTCTTTGCCTGGTGTTTTTCCTTGATTTCTGCAACATAAACTTCAGTGTTGATGGTCTTGGTGGGACAGAAAAAAAAGAAAGGATAGCAGTGACAGAGAAAGAAAAAAGATGGTAAAAACATAGATACAATAATAGGGAGAAGAAGGGGAATGAAAAGAAAGAACAAAAGTGTCATTAAACTCAAATTTGAGTGGGAAGAACTAATGGGAGTTCTATAAAATAGGTGAAGATGTTCTCCTGAAGTCTATTTGTCAATTAGGGAAAGAAAGACCACACAAATATAGTGAACCAGAGTTGGAGTTTTGTGTTTCTCAAAATGTTAATGTTTGCCTTTTAACACACAAGAGTATTTTAGGTGTAACATAGCTGAACATTTTAATTGTAATTGTATATTTGTATAACATTTATTTTTAAATAAAACACATCAAGCTAAGCATGGTGGTACAAACATATAGTCCTGACTGCTGAGTCAAGAATCTGAGGCAGGGGAATGACAAATTCAAGGCCTCTCTGGGCTCCATAGTGTGTTCCAGGGCAAGCTTGAAAATTTAATGAAATGTTTCTTTTGTCTCAAGTTTCTCTCTCTCTCTCTCTCTCTCTCTCTCTCTCTCTCTCTCTCTCTTTCCTTTCTTTCTCTCACTCACTCATGAGTGCACACACACATACACACAATTTAATTTATTAACTCACAGACACTGCTACTTGGGATATGAATAGCAATCCAAAACGTGTTTTAAAGAAAACACATTAGGTAAATAGTATTCTGAGTGGTGTAAATGGTAAAAAATGACAATGACACAGGCTCCAAAGGACCTGATGTGGATCTGGTCTGAATGGCCCTTTCCTAAGGACTAGTGTTTATGGTACCAGAAGGCACTCGAAAAGCTTCAAAGGGAGGGAAACGACCAGCAATCCTATCTAGCTACAACTCTTATGAACCACAAAAATGTTTAGCATAGCACAATAACCCTAACAGTGAAGTAGTGGCATACATATCTTGCTGTTACCAACAGCTCTCTACTTGGACTTAAGATCTGCCCAACAAGAGAGAAATCATGCCTGGTACTGGAAACCTAACCAACTACCAGGGCTAATGAACCATGGGTATTGGAGCAGAACCTACAATTTCCTCTTTACTAAACCAGCATAATCCCTAACTACATTCTAAATATTTATCCTTATAACAACATATTAATGGAGTTCTAACCCCTCATCAATGAAATTTCTCTTTGTAATAAACAGAAACCATTACAGAAAAACCATAACCAATCAAAATGCTGATACACGGCTTGGAATCTACAGCACAATTCCTACACCTAAGGCTTGGGAATCATTGCAGAAGAAAAGATGGAAAGATTTTAAGAGCCAGCGAAACATGAAGTTTGCTGTAAGATTGTATCTCTTAGAATGTCAGAGAAGCTGCACCCATGAAGTCTCAACAATATGGCTGCCTAAATATGGCCTGAACAAGGAAGACACCAATAGATATTTTAACATGGAAGGAGGAAAGTTCATGAGGCCTCAGCCCTACACAAAGAACTACAGGCAACTAAGAAGTGCTGAAAGTGGAAGAAACAGAAAGGGTTTAATTTCAGCTTACTACTCTCATGCCACAGTCCCACAGTGCATGAAATCGGAGCAGGAATTCAAGAAAGACAGAAACCTGGAGGGAAGAGCTAATGCAGAGGCCATGGAGGAATGCTGTTTACTGGCTTGGTCCTCATGGTTTACTCAGCCTATTTAGTTATAGAACCCAGGGCCACCAGCCCAGGGATGACACTACCCACAATGGGCTGGGTTCTCCTTCATCAATCACTAATTAAGAAAATGTCCTTACAGGTTTGCCTACAGGGCAATCTGATGGGAGCATTTTCTCAACTGAGGATTCCTTTTCCAAGATGACTGTAGCTTGCGTCAAGTTCACAAAAAAACTAACCCTTGTCAACGTGACACACAAATACATTACTATTAAACTATAACATTTCCTCTTCTGTTTATCACCAAGATCTAATGTTAATATCACAATATAAAACATAGAACAACTTTAAAAGTCTCACAATCTTTAAAAAAAAATTAAAGATTTTTAAAGCTACAGTTTCTTTAAGATATCCAAAGTCTCTCTAAAAATCCAAAGTCCTTAACTATGAGCTCTTTAAAAAAAATAAGTTGCATGCTTCTTATCCCAAGAAGGAAAAATCAAGGTACAGCTATAATCCAAGTAAAATCAAATTCCAAAAGTGTAAAAAGTCCAGTATCTGAGATTCACTCATATATCTTGGTCTCCAAATTGCTTGGGCAGCTCCACTTCTCAAGCTCTGCCATCTGCAGTACACACAGGTGGCCTCTTATGCTCAGTCCAGCTCCACACCACACTTGCCACTGTCCTTGTTTACCATCCCCATAGTTCTGCCACCTCCAATATGTTGGGTCTGAGATGATTACACATTACCAAGTTTGGCTACAGATTGAGATGCAGCCTTGGAGTTTCTGGACCACAGCTTATGTGTGCTAACCCCAAGGAACTACTTCCCACAACATTTCACCACAGCGACAGCTGATTCTTCAGCCCCAGCTAAGCAGCACTGATTGTCTCAGGAAAGCAAAGTTTTCGCTTTAGTGATACTGGCCTCTTATTGATCACAGCTGATTTTCTAGGCCCAGATGACCAGAAAGCAAAGATTCTCAGTATGATTCAAAATATCACAAGACAGCTCAGGTCTCTATCACTGACATTGCTCACAGCATTCTCAGCTTTCACGTTCCCACAGAACAGCCCATTAAGCTCTACGCACTCAACAGCTTTTCCAGTCCAAAGTTCCAAAATCTTCCACATGTTTCCCCAAAACAACATGGCCAGGTGTGTCATAGCAATACCCTATGAACCCGGTACCAATTTCTGTTCTAGTTTGTCTCCTGTTTTTGTGATAAATGCCATGACCAAAAACAAGTTGGGCAGGGTAAGAGTTTATTTCAGTTTAAAGCTTACATCCTTAAGTGAAATCAGACAGTAACTCAACCTGGGCAGAAAACTGGAGGCAGGAACTGATTTAGAGGCCATGGAGGGGTGCTGCTTACTGGCTTGTTCCTTACACCTTGCTTATCCTGCTTCCTTATACAACCTAGGATCACCAGTCCAGTGGTGGGACCATCCACAAAAAGATGGGCCCTTTCATATCAATCATGAATCAAGAAAATGACCTATATACCTGCTTATAGGCCAATCTCATGGAAGCATTTTTATCATTTGAGGTCTCCTCAGATGAATCTAGCTTATGTCAAGTCGACAAACAACAACACACCTATTTATTACACTAACTGGTCTCCATCTTTAAACCTTTGCTACTTAAAGATTGATCTCATAGCAGTAGAAATATCAATTTTGTTTATTTGAGACAGGGTCTTACTACATACTGCTGGCTAGCCTGAACTCACTATATAGACCAGGCTGGCCTATAGCAGTGAAACTCCACCTGCATCTGCCTCCAAAGTGCTGGGATTAAAGGCATTTACCATGATGCCTGGCACATCACGTTAATCTTAAATCGAGCCACTTTATTTTCACTGCTCAATTTCTCTGCAGGTTCCATCTCAATTGAGAATGAAAGCAAAACTCTTCACTAGGCATTTTGTAGTCTCCACAATCTGGCTGATTATTAAGTTTTCAACCCCTTGACTTCCTGTTTTATCCATCACTCATCCTACTGTCGTCATGCTTTTTCTTTTCTTTTTTCTTTTTTCCTTCCTTCCCTCATTCCTTTTCTTCCTTTCTTTCTCCCTCCTTTTCTCTTTCTTTCTTTCTTTCTTTCTTTCTTTCTTTCTTTCTTTCTTTCTTTCTTTCTTTCTTTCTTTCTTTC
>NW_026596396.1:2328474-2347025 GCF_907164565.1 Psammomys obesus | reverse complement strand
TTCTTTCTTTCTTTCTTTCTTTCTTTCTTTCTTTCTTTCTTTCTTTCCTGCCATACTCTCCTTCCTCCCTTCTTCTCACCCTCTTTCCTCTTCTCCTTTCTCCCTACTTTTTTTTTTCAAAGATGTGGATGAAACTTAGGGGCTCACACATGCTAGGTAAGCTCTCTGTGACTAAACTGCATCATCAGCTTTTTGATACAGGGCTTCACTAGCATAGGCTAGCCTTGAACTCACTATGTAACATGATCTTCCTGCCTTATTTTCTCCTTCAACTTTTTGATTTTGTCTTTATTTGAACAGTGCTTATTCTGAAGCTCAAAAGTAGTTGAACTTAATGTTCTTGACTTTATCTCTCCATAATTTTAAAAATTAAAATTATTTTTAACTTATACATGAAAGTATATAACGTGATGACTGGGAGACAGCTCAGCCAATAAAATGCTTACTTTCTAAGTACAAAAACTTGGGTTTAATCTCTAAAAACCCATATTTAAAAAGACGGGGCATTGTCCTTCACTGGTTGAAACATTTCAAGGAGTGGTCCTGGGCAGCACAATAGAGTTGGCCCTGATGGTGTGGGCCCATGGGAGTCAGCCTCAAGGTCATGAGAGCAGGAAGCTGCAGCATTGGGTGAGCTAGTGAGGCAGAGCTGGAGAGCTTTCCCCGGTGGTGTGGGTTTTGGAGAGGTGGTGGTCTAACTAGCTCACCTATCACACAGACGACCCAAATCCAGGGCTTTGAGTTAGTCCACTGCAACATCTATTCCATCCAAGAACTGCTAGAGTGCACTCAGGGACTTGTCCTATAGATCTAAAGCTACAGGATCTCTGTATGACACTGGACAACAACAGGATATCAGAGGGGAGTCCTGTTGAGGATCCTGTACTGATCGTGTAGCAGAAGCCAGAGGCCTTGAACCAGACCAATGACTCATTGCAATGAACATTTGCAAGCAAAGAAATGTGGACAAAATGATATACTGTAGGACACACACTGTGACACACTATAGCATCCATAATGAGTTTTTTTTTTTCTCTGTTGGGTTACAAGGGCAGAGGGCAGGTATAAAAGGAGGCAGAGATGAGTGGGATTGGAGTACATGATGTGAAATTCACCAAAAACATCAAGAAAAAGTTAGATTTTTTAAAAAGACAGAGCATGTATAGTGGAGCATTTTTAGACGGCCTGATTTAGGGAGGTAGAGAGAAGTGGATTTCTGGAGCTCACTGGCTAGCCAGCCTAGCTTACTGGTGGGTTCCAGGCCAATGAGAGAGCTTGTATAAACCACAGAAAAAGGATTGTGCCTGAGGAAGGTAGTCTTTGGACTCCACAACATATGTAAACATGTATATATACACATATACATACACACAAAATGGCCCATAAACGTTTTATGTACTTAAGATAACCATGGGATACATGTATACCTTGTGCAATATTTAAATCAGAATAACCATGTATGTTCTCAAACACTTATCATTTGTGATGAAACTTTCCAAATACCTTCTTTTAGCATTTGAAGTACAGTGCACAATTGTCACCTGCACTGTGCAACAGGACCTTAGAGCTTCTCCTTCCTATCTAATTGTGATCAAATTTCCTCATCTTTCCTTACCCCTACTCCTACCAGCCTTAAAAACTCATCATTCCACCCTCAAATTCTATGAAATTAGCAATCTAGATTTCACATGTGAGTGATATCACATGTTATTTGCCTTTCTGTGTCTGGCATACTTCACTTAGCACAATGACCTACCCTCCCCATCCACTTGGCAGTGTTTGAGAGTTTGACTTTTTTTATTTCTTACTTTATTTTACATGTATGCTTTGCTTGTGTATGTGACTGTATGCTATGTACATGCTTGGTACTTGCAGAGGCCAGGGAGGATGCTGAATCCTCTGGAACTAGAGTTATAGTTGTGAGCTGCCATGTGAGTGCTGGGAATTGAACTCGGGTCCTCTGGAAGAGCAGCCATTGCTCTTAGCTGCCAAGTCATCTCTCCAACCACAATTTGAGAGATTTGTTTCTGTTGTTGTTGTTGTTTTTGAGATAGTTTTGTTCTACCTTAGTCTGGTCTTGAACTCCCAATCTTTCTGCCTCAGCTTTCAGAATGTTGGTATTATAGGCATGAGCAACTGCACCCAGCTCAAAATCAGAATTAAAACTGTTTTGTGAAAGCGTTGTAGTATGTGGCTCAAGCTGGCTTAAGCTCCCAATATGCTACCCACAACCTTTTGTATGCATGAACTACCATGCCTAGCCCATTTATGTTTCCACAAGTAACAGGACTTCATTTACTTTTATGGTGCATTCATATATCCATTCAGCAATTAGATCTATTTTTAGTTGTTGAGTATAATATTGCTCATTTTTGTTCTCATCTTTTAATGTGTTCAACACACTCGTGTCCCAGAGCCTTGGTAATTATTCTTCCTTTTGTCTAAAATGTTTCTCTTCCAGATCTTTGTACATTTTCATACCATACCATTCTCCTCAGGTCTCTGTTTCATGTCACTGATCTTTGATTGCTCTAGACTAGTGCTCTACTCAATCTCTGCCTCCTTTTCTCTATTTGCTATTTTTTGTAACACTTCTCATAGACAAACTGACCCATGTAAGGTTATGTTTTCCATGTCTTCTCTTCTCTAGGAGACTGTCAGCTCCTTTAGGGCAAAAAAAAAACAAAAACAAAAAAAAACAAAAAACAAAAAAAACAAAAAAAACACCTGCTTGGTTTTCCGGTAATGCCTAACATGCAGTACTCACTCGATCATTTCATAATGGGCATCCCGGAAGAACAGTAAGAAAAGTCACAATGTGTTTCATGGAATGGCGGATCAAAGAGAAGGGAGCTACTGAAAGACAGCTAGAGAATGCAGGGCTTTGAACTCAAGATTCGATAAGCTCATATTGCAGCAAGGAATGTAAAGTGTTGGATAAATCTCAAGCTGGAAAGAAATAGATGAGGTCATAGCGACATTTGAGGTATGAGAATTTGGTGTCCTAGAGAACATTAATACACCTCTGCATGAGGCAAGAACAGCTGTGTCCATTTCAAAAATGGAACAACTAGAGGACAAATAGGGGTAACAGCTTCCAGGAATGCTAAGGGAAGATACACAGCTGGCAGGAGAGACAACTTAGGCAAAGAGTGTTTCAAGGCAGCTGAACAGTTTTGCTGAGGCTGGGCTAGTGTGGGGGTGGACAGCGCTGGCTGGGCCTCAAGGTTTCTTGGGGGCCAGGGGAGTAGGGTGGAGTAACTCTGGCAGTAGCACACTGGGGCCTCTGTGTGTGTGCTGCCTCCAGCCAGCATACTTTCCACAGAGTCTGCCCAGGAACATTTCTCTAGCCTGCTCTGCTTAATATTTTTATAAATCCTTTTGGGTATTTTTTTCCCTATTGAAATGAACCCACATTCTACCTATTGCTTGGTCTTTACATCAACCGACTGCCAACCTCCCAGGCTTCCCCCACACTTCATGTCATGCCTGGGGTTTGTTGGTTTGGGGACTACTTTTAATCTTGTATTTGGTTCTTTTGGTCCCTCACTTGCAAATATCTTGGTTTCTTCAAGCCTTACCAACTCGGAAATCCTGTTTCTGGGAAGTCCCCCTTTATTATTCTCAGTTCTTCTTCCCTATGCTGACTTCACAATGATCACCTCTTACTAACCTACCCGCTGTCTGATGTGAAACCTAGAGGTTCTTGACTGCACAGCATGGGCTTAAGACTGTAAAGATTGCTAAAGCCTTCTCCATCACATGGGTAACAATGACCCAGTGAGAGCAGAAAATCTGTTTGGGTTCAACTCCCTAATCTATTAACTCTGAAAGTGTTTCCACTCAAAGACCCTCTCCTTTTGTCCCCTCTCTTTTTGTCCTTTTGAAGCAGAATTTCATGTAGCTGAAGCTTAATGAACTTGAATACACTACATATAGTTGAAGGTGATAACCTTGAACTTCTGATAATCCTGCTTCTACGTCCCAACTGCTGGTATGACAGGAGTGTGCTGCTGCATCCATTTTATGTAGTGATGAGAACTGGATCCATGGATTGGGGTATACTAGGAAAATATTTGACTGAGATACATCCCCAACCCCAGAAGTCTCTTCATAACATACACTAAGCTTTATGTGGGCTAATACACCCCCAGTGAGCTTTCCTTTCATCTGCTCCTCTTCCCTCATTTATCATCTCATCCATTGCTTGTCATCTAACAGGAAAAAAAAAAAAAAAAAAACAGAACAAAGCCAATCATCGTTCATACTCTGACCGTAAAGAAGTTATGTCTCCTTCCAATGGCCTCTCAAATTCCACCACCATGTCCTTGTTCCATGTTCTAGTACAGGACTCTTCTCAGCTTCCCAGCTTCTTGACTGGTTCTTCCAGCCTCCCCCTGCTTCACTATTGTCATTCCTTGTTTCCCATATTGCCATGTATCTTTACTAAGGGGCCCAGCTATCTTTACAGTGGGATGCACATGTCTCTGGGGTTGTTGGGAACGAAGCAAAAGGGAATGGAAGAATATTAGTGCTCTATTTATAGACTTTTTCATTGTTCTTTGATGATTTACATATATTCCTCATTATGTATATTATAAAATATATTTGTTCTAAAGGATAGTGTGTGTGTGTGTGTGTGTGTGTGTGTGTGTGTGCGTGTGTGTGTTCCATGCAATTGATCTCACACTGGAAACCCCTAAAAGCCTGACCACTCTTCTACCCTCTCTGTATTCTCTACACATTAGTGACATAGAAGTACATGCACTTATTCCTCATGAGGAAACATTTGTGTCTTATTTCTTTCTCCTTGATTTTCCAGGCCTGCTTCCATAGTGCTTGGCTAGTGAACCTTTCATGTTTCCAACTTTAGGTTCAGTGTCATTTCTCCAAAATTTTCTTCTACCGATGAGAGTTCAAAAGTGATCACAAATCTCCTACTAGGCCTGTGGTTCCCATCATTTTTCATTCACATTTCTCTTTCCTTCTGGAGTATTCTTTTTAAATCACCTGATTCCTTTTTTGTTGTTGTTGTTCCCAATTAGAGACTTGACTGGAGGCAGGGACTATGTGCAGTTCATCTTTCCATCATATCTAGCCAGCACTGTGTAAGACATGCCTTTACTATCAGGAAATGGCTTATTATCTGCTTTTATTTTTCCCCAAAGCTAATTTTATCAAGTTTTTATCAGATGCTAGGCACTAGTGGTAGCATAGCTTTCCACATGTTTGAATTTGTTTAATCATTGCAAGTGGTTTCTAATTTTATCTGTATTTTTACAGATGTGTAAAATAAGACTCAGAAGTTAGGTAGCTTATCCTGAGTCCCACAGCTGGCAGAGGCAGGATTCAAAGCCAAGATGCCTGAATTTATAATTTAGCTTCTTAACTGCTCTACACTAATGAAAAAACAAAAAATTGAATGGATGTGTGCATAAATGATTGAAGCAGTAAATTTGCAAGCAGACTTACATTGTGAAATTGGAGATAAAGGCAATGCGAGGTAGATTCAGATCAAAGATGGCTTCATCATGTGGATTAAAGAGGACAGAGGTGACCCAAGTATGTGCATGAGATACCGCAATGGAACGTATGGAAGAGCTTGTCATCAACAACTGAGAAAGAACACAAAAGAGGTGAGTTGGAGACAGTTCTTTATTGGCCTAAATGGCCAGGGACTTGGGATCTCAAGGTTGCTGAGTTGGTTTCAGGCTGGAGGAGAAGAAACTAAGGTGCCTCAAGTAAAAGTGACCTCTGTCATATGAGGACCTGCCTGAGAGTGCAGGAAGAAAATCTCAGAAGTAAAGGTTCATAAAAGACCCCAAATCAAAGCACCTCTGGACAAGAGCTTCTCCAGTCTTTATGAAGACAGATTTTGCTAAACATGGGTTCTGATTTAGCAACCTTAGGGCAGGAAGAGGCTGATATTCACTTGCTACCAAATTCCCTGACACTGCTGCTACCGCTGCTGCTGTTGCTGCTGGTGGTCCATGGATCTCACTTTAGAATGAACATAACATTTTAGTAAAGCTTTAGAATAAAACAAAATGGATATATTCATTGGGCACTACATTTTTATAAAGCAATGTGATAAATATTTAGCTTTTTCTTCCTTATGATTTTAGCTATAATGATTGAGCCTGATATGTATAGTAATGTGCTGAAATCAGGATTAGTGTTCAGCATTCATGATTCCATTTAATCCTAACAGGCTAAAGAGTGAATTCTCGCATTTCCCACATCATATAGATGTTTCACCTAGTCTCAGACCCTGGCATCACCTAACAGTGAGATAACTGTCTTCTTCCATATCTTTCCTGAAGTTATGATCCTTCTGTCTACCCACACTTCACTTATACCTTGTTTGTTCTTAGTGTGGGCAAGTGGGACACAGAGGTAATCTAGAATCAAATGGGCATAGGTACAAGTTCTGTTTCTGCTGTTTCCTATGGCTTAACCTCCAAGCCTTTGTTTCCTCCTCTTAATAATGACAATAGTAAGAGAGCGTGACTTACAGGGATGCTGGGAGGACTAACTGAAACAATACCCAAGACTAATGGAACAACACATGAGGTGCACTCGGCAAACAATAATGGCCCCTCCCCCCTTTTTCCTTTCTGGCCCCTGCTTTTCATCCCTGAAGAAAACAGACTGAGAAATTTCTCCTAGTCTTCCCACCCCAAAAAGCTACCTTTCTTCCAGATGCCAGAGCTTTGTCCTCTCATGCTAGAACTGATCTTGCTGCTTGATGAAGCAGAACCATGGGATCCCTGGCGTGTTAGGTCTAGGAGGATGGTCAGCAAAACATTGACACAACCAAGGAACATCCATTCAGTCACAGTACCACTTCTGTCCTGGGCCTGCTGTTCCCATCCAGAATGTCTGACTCTAATCTCCAAGCTTTCCCTCTTTTAAACCCCCAGGTATCTCTTTCTTTCTTTCTTTCTTTTTTTCTTTCTTTCTTTCTTTCTTTCTTTCTTTCTTTCTTTCTTTCTTTCTTTCTTTCTTTCTTTCTTTCTTTCTTTCTTTTTCAGAAAGAAGCACCATGCTGAAGGATGAGGAAGTCTCTGAATGTGGCATTGAGACCTTCACAAACCAGGATTGTCCAAGAGCTAAGACTGGCATCTTGCCTGAAGAAGGGCCATTTCTGTGCCTCCTTTTGCCCCTTTATCTAGATGTAAGATGAATGGAAACAAAACATATCAGATGCTGGGTCTGTCTGTTTGCTATGTTGACTCAGGGTGAGGTTTTTCTTTCCTATAAACATCCACTGAAGCTCAATAACTGGAGCCAGAAAAAGGTCACTCTAGAGGAATCACCTTAAGAAGGTAGCAGACTATAAGGAGGTTTGGAGAGGCAAGTATTCAGCATCGATCTTTTCTGTTACTAACTTTAGTCCTGACATGGGAAGCACTATAATAATGTACAGGTTCCACAGACACGAGATTCCTACTCTAAAGAACAATCACAGGTCAAGATGGTCTGCAGCAGAGATGAGAAAGAGTATAATTCAGTCATTTAAAATATAGCCTCAGGACTGAGAACATCTGGATTTGAATTGCAGTTCTGCAGCCTATTGGCTGCATGATATTCAGCGAGGATGCTAACCACTGTGTGGCCTCAGTTCCTTGTTCATTGAAATGAAGATAATGGTAGCATTTCATAAAAGTATTACCACTGAGCTTGTACTTTTGGAATGTTTGACATCTCATAAATACATGTTGAGATGAGTTATGGAAAAAAATCAAAGTATGGCAGTCAGGCATAGTGCTACACATTTATCATCACAGTCTTCTTGGGAGACTGACGCCAGCCTATTCTGCATAATGAGTTCCATGACAAGTTGGCCCATGCAGTGATATCCTGCCTCAAAAACGAAAACAAAAGAACACGGGAGTCCCCTGTCTCACTATAAATATGAAAGGGCAGAAAGATGCAGAACTGAGGTGCCTTGAGCCAGGTGTCTGAAGGTCCTGTGGAAGGTGGGTTCAGGGGTATGCTTTCACAGGAGCTATCAGTGTGTATCAGAACTTTTATTTCATTTATATTCATATAGATTACATTTAAAAGAATTCCAGCATCTACCTACAGAGGTAAAACCCTCTGAGGACTTTTTATAAATTGGCACAAAGAAGAAAAAGACACCTGGATTTGTCCTATGGCATTCAGTACTGTACATCAAAGTTTCAATCTGGTATTTGGGGGGTGTCTCAAGTATTATTAGTTGCCACCTGACCCAAGCCCACTCAAAGCTTCACATTGTAGCTTCCACAGTGGAGGTATGGATTCTGGAGACATAACTCATTTGGTAGAATGCCTGCCTAACATTCATGAAGCCTTGTGTTAGGTATTCAGCAAGCACTCTGTAAATGGGATGTGGTGTTGCTTTTTCGTAATCTCAGTACTAAGAAGGCAGAGCCTGGAGGGTTAGAAGTTCAAGCTCACAGGTATGACCATGTTGAAGAAGGTAGAGGAGTAGAAAGAGGATGAAGAGGAGGACAAGGAAGAAAAGGAGAAGAAGGAAGGAGAGAAGGAAGAAGAAGAGGAGGAGAAAGAAGAAGAAAGGAATTTCTTTATAGGGGAGAGTCCTAGCTCCAGAGAAGTTTTATTTATATGACACCAGAGAAAACTCCATCAGGTTTGTACTCTCTCTTTTTTTTTAATTTTTATTTATTTATTTTATTTTATTTTTTTTTCTTATCAGTTACATTTTATTAACTCTGTATCCCAGCCATGTCCCGATCCCTCATTTCCTCCCAGTCCCTCCCTCCCTCCCTCATCTCCACCGTGCCCCTTGCCAAGTCCACTGATAGGGGGGACCTCCTCCCCATTCATCTGATTCTGTTTTATCAGGTATCTTCAGGACTGGCTGCAAAGCCCTCCTCTGTGGCCTAACAGGACTGCTCCTCCCTTGGGGGGTGGGGAGGCCAAAGAGCCAGTCATTGAGTTCCTGTTAGAAATAGTCCTTGTTCCCCTCACTATGGGAAACCAATTGGTTACTGAGCTACCACAGGTTACATCTGAGCAGAGGTTCTGGGTTATATACATACATGGTCCTTGGTTGCATGTCAGTCTCAGAAAAGACCCTGTGCCCAGATATATTTGGTCTTTGTGGAGCTCCTATCCTTTCCTCATCAAACTAACTCCCCTTCTTTCTTATGATTCCCTGTACTCTGCCAAAGGTTTGGTCATGGTCTTTGCTTTGAAAACACTACTAGTTAGAGTCTTTCAAATGCGCTCAGTAGACTCCTTTCATACGTTCAATGCACATCCCATCTGTTTTTCTAAACGAGGATTGATCATCTTACCCCATGTCCACTCTCTTGATTATCTTTTTTAGGAATACAGATTTCATTATGTTTATCATATCTTATAGGTCTATATAAGTGAGTATATACCGTGTTTGTCTTTCTCCTTCTGGGATATTTCACTCAGGATGATCTTTTCTAGATATCAACATTTGCCTGCAAATTTCATGATTTCGTCCTTTTTGATTGCTGAGTAGTATTCCATTGTGTAAAAATACCACAATTTCTGTACCCATTCCTCCGTTGATGGACATCTGGGTTGTTTCCAGGTTCTGGCTATTACAAATAAAGCTGCTATAAACATGGTTGAGCAAATGTCCCTTTTGTGTACTTGAGCACAATTTGGGTACATACCTAGCAGTGGTATAGCTGGGTTTTGAGGAAGCACTATTCCTAATTGTCTTAGAAAGCGCCAGATAGATTTCCAGAGTGGTTGTACCAGTTTACAGTCCCACCAGCAGTGGAGGAGGGTTCCCCTTTCTCCACAACCTCTCCAGCATGTGTTGTCCCTTGAGTTTTTCATCTTGGCCATTCTGATGGGTATAAGGTGATATCTCAGGGTCGTTTTGATTTGCATTTCCCTGATGGCTAATGAGGATGAGCATTTCTTTAAGTGTTTCTCTGCCATTCGATATTCCTCTGTTGAGAATTCTCTGTTTAGCACTGTTCCCCATTTTTTAAGTGGATTACTTGGTTTGCTGCTTTTCAGCTTCTTTAGTTTTTTATATATACTGGATATTAGTCCTCTGTCAGATAAAGGGTTAGTGAAGATTCTTTCCCAATCTGTAGGCAGTCATTTTGTTTTGATGACAGTGTCCTTTGATTTACAGAAGCTTTTCAGTTTCATGAGGTCCCATTTATTGATTGTTGCTCTTAGAGCCTGTGCTGTTGGTGTTCTGTTCAGGAAGTTGTCTCCTGTGCCAATGAGTTCTAGGTTTTTCCCCACTTTTTCTTTTAACAGATTTAGAGTATCTGGTTTTATGTTGAGGTCTTTGATCCACTTGGACTTTAGTTTTGTGCAAGATGATAAATATATATCTATTTTCATTTTTCTGCATGTGGACATCCACCTGCAGCACCATTGAACTGAACCAGCACCATTTGTTGAAGAAGCTGTCTTATTTCCATTGAATGGTTTTGGCTTCTTTGTCAAAAATCGAGTATTCATAGGTGTGTGGGTTTATTTCTGGGTCTTCTACGTGGTTCCATTGATCCTCCTTTCTGTTTTTATGCCAATACCATGCAGTTTTTATTACTATTGCTCTGTAGTACAACTTGAGATGGGGGATGGAGATACCTTCAGATGATGTGTTGTTGTACAGGATTGTTTTGGAGATTCTGGGTGTTTTGTTTCTCCATATGAAGCTGAGAATCTTTTTTTCAAGGTCTGTAAAGAATTGAGTTGGTATTTTGATGGGAATTGCATTGAATCTGTAGATTGCTTTTGGCAGGATGGCCATTTTCACAATGTTAATCCTACCAATCCATGAGCATGGGAGATCTTTCCATCTTCTGAGATCTTCTTCAATTTCTTTCTTCAGAGACTTGAAGTTTTTCTCAAACAGGTCTTTCACTTGCTTGGTTAGTGTCACCCCAAGGTACTTTATGTTATTAGTGGCTATTGTGAAGGGAGTTGTTTCCCTAATTTCTTTCTCGGCCCTTTTGTCTTTGGTATACAGGAAGGCTTCTGATTGTTTTTGAGTTGATTTTGTATCCTGCCACTTTGCTGAAGGTGTTTATCAGCTGGAGGAGTTCTCTGGTTGAATTTGTGGGGTCGCTCATGTATACTATCATATCATCTGTAAACATTGACACTTTGACCTCTTCCTTTCCGATTTGTATCCCCTTGATCTCCTTTAGTTGTTTATTGCTCTGGCTAGGACTTCAAGTACTATGTTGAAGAGGTAGGGAGAGAGTGGGCAGCCTTGTCTTGTCCCTGATTTCAGTGGGATTGATTTAAGTTTCTCTCCATTGAGTTTGATGTTGGCTATAGGCTTGCTGTATATTGCCTTTACTATGTTTAGATATGTGCCTTGTATTCCTGATCTCTCCAAGACTTTAAACATGAATGGGTGTTGGACTTTGTCAAATGTTTTTTCAGCATCTAAGGAGATGATCATGTGGTTTTCCTCCTTCAGTTTGTTTATGTGGTGGATTACATTGATGGATTTCTGTATGTTGAACCACCCTTGCATGCCTGGGATGAAGCCTACTTGGTCATGGAGGATGATATCTTTGATGTGTTCTTGGATTCGATTTGCAAGTATTTTATTTAAAATTTGTGTCACTGTTCATAAGAGAGATAGGTCTGAAGTTCTCTTTTTTTGTTGGGTCTTTGTGTGGTTTAGTTATCAGGGTGACTGTTGCTTCATAGAATGAGTTTGGTAATGTACCTTCTGTTTCTATTTTGTGGAATAGTTTGAGGAGAATTGGTGTGAGCACTTCTTTGAAGGTTGGTAGAATTCCACTCTGAAACCATCTGGCCCAGGGCTTTTTTTGGAGGGGAGACTGTGAATGACTGTTTCAATTTCCTTGGGGGATATAGGGCTGTTCAGTCTTTCTACCTGATCTTGACTTAACGTTGGAAGATGGAATCTATCAAGAAAATTGTCCATTTCATTTAGATTTTCAAATTTTGTGGCATATAGGCTTTTGTAGAATGACCTAAGGATTGTTTGAATTTCCTCTGTGTCTGTGATTATGTCACCCTTTTCATCTCTGATTTTGTTGATTTGGATAGATTCTCTCTGCTTTTTGGTTAGTTTGGCTAAGGGTTTATCTATCTTGTTGATTTTCTCAAAGAACCAGCTTTTTGTTTCATTGATTCTTTGAATAGTTTTATTTGTTTCTAATTGATTGATTTCAGCCCTGAGTTTGATTATTTCCAGCCGTCTGCTCCTCTTGGGTGTATCTGCTTCTTTTTGTTCTACGGTTTTTAGTTGGGCCATTAAGTTGTTTGTATGTGATGTTACAAATTTCTTCTTGCAGGCACTTAGTACTATAAATTTTCCCCTGAGCACTGCTTTCAGTGTGTCCCATAAATTTGGGTATGTTGTGCCTTCATTTTCATTGAATTGTAGGAATTCAGCTGTCATTGAGTAACAAGTTGTTCAATTTCCATTTGTGTGTAGGCTGTTTGTTATTTCTGTTGTTGTTGAGGTCCAGCTTAAGTCCATGGTGGTCAGATAGAATACAAGGGATTATTTCAATCTTTTTGTATCTGTTGAGGCTTTCTTTATGACCAACTATATGGTCTATTTTGGAGAAGGTTCCATGCAGTGCTGAAAAGAAGGTATACTCTTTTGAGTTTGGATGAATAGATCTGTAGACGTCTATTAGGTCCATTTGATTTAGGGTCTCTGTAAGTGTTTTTATTTCCCTATTTGTTTTCTGTCTAGTTGATCTGTCCCTTGGTGACAGTGGAGTGTTGAAGTCTCCCACTATTAGGGTTTTAGGATCAATGTGTGATTTAAGCTTTAATATTGTTTCATTTACGAATGTAGGTGCTCTTGTATTTGGGGCATAGATATTCAAAATTGTGATGTCCTCTTGGTGGATTTTTCCTTTGATGAGAATATAGTGGCCATCCTTCTCTTTTTTGATTAACTTGGGTTGAAAGTCTATTTTCTTAGATATTAGGATGGCTACTCCCGCTTGTTTTCTGGAACCATTTGCTTGAAAGACATTTTTCCAGCCCTTTACTCTGAGGTAGTGTTTATCTTTGTTGCATAGGTGTGTTTCTTGGATGCAACAGAATGATGGATCCTGTTTCCGCAACCATTCTGTTAGTCTGTGTCTTTTAATTGGGGAGTTGAGTCCGTTGATGTTGATAGAAACTAGTGACCAGCAATTGTTACTTACTTTAGATGTGGTGTTGGTGGTGTCACTGAGTTTCATTGCTTGTCTTCTTTTGGTTTTTTTGTTGTGTAGTTATCTGTTTCCTCTGTTTCCTTCGATGTAGTTGTTTTCTTTGGTTTGGAGTTTCCCTTCTAGTAACTTCTGTAGAGCTGGGTTACTATGTAGATATTGCTTAAATTTGTTTTTGTCTTGGAATATCTTGAATTCTCCGTCTATGTTGATTGAAAGTTTTGCCGGGTATAGTAGTCTGGGTTGGAATCTGTGATCCCTTAAGGACTGTATGATTTCTGTCCAGGCCCTTCTGGCTTTCATAGTTTCTGTTGAGAAATCTGGTGTGATTCTGATAGGTCTACCTTCATATGTTACTTGGCCTTTTTCCCTTGCTGCTTTTAGAATTTTTTCTTTGTTTTGTAGGTTCAGTGTTTTGACTATGATGTGACATGAAGAATTTCTTTTCTGGTCTAGTCTACTTGGTGTTCTGTAGGAGGCCTCTTGTATGTTTATGGCCATCTCCTTCTTTAAGTTGGGTAAGTTTTATTCTATAATTTTCTTGAAAATATTTACAAGAAATATGATGTCTTCTTTTTTTTCTACTCCTATTATTCTTAGGTTTTGTCTTTTCATGGTGTCCTTGATTTCTTGGATGTTTTGCGTTTGGAACTTTTCTGATTTTATTTTTTCTTTGAGAGAGGTGTCAATTTCCACAAGTGTATCTTCGGCTCCTGAGATTCTTTCTTCCATCTCTTGTATTCTGTTGGTGATGCTTACCTTTGTAGTGCCTGATCTTTTCTCTATGTTCTCCAGCTCCTGGTTTTTCTCTATTTGTGTTTTCTTTATTGATTCTAATACTGTTTTCATGTCTTGCACCATTTCCTTCACCTGTTTGAATGTGGACTCCTGCTTTTCAATGATAGCTTCTATTTTTTTTTTGTCTGTTTCCTCTCTATGTATCACTAATTGTGCCTCGACTTCTTTGGGTATAATTGCCTGTTTTTCTATGAGAGCTTTGTTTATTTCTTCTTTATTTACCTTCATTTGTGTGGACATTTCTTTGAGAGCTTTGTGCATTTCTTCTCTGTTTGCCTCAATTTTCGTGGTCATTTCTCTGAGAGCTTGATTTGTTTCCTCTTGGTTAGTCTCGATTTCTTTGGCTATTTCTCTGAGGGCTTTGTTCATTTCATCTTTATGGGACTCTAATATTTGGAGAAACATAGTTTTGAGGTCGTTTTCTTGTATATCTAGTGAATTGAAGTGTCCATTGTTTTGTGGGGTTGCTGGTGAGGTCATTATGTCCTGATTTTTGTTGGTAGTGTTCTTACGTCTGCCTCTAACCATCTGGTTATTTATAATCCTCACTGGTTGTTCCTCGAGATTGTAGTTCGGGCTATGATCCTCTCTTTCTGTTTTCTGGACTGTTTTTTCAGGAAGATGAGAGAGGTTCACTGCTTTGGGAGTGTGCACTGTGTTTTCAGTTTTGCCTAAGTAAGGAATGTGATGCTGGCGCTATTCTAGTGTGCTTTTAGCGGGCGCAGTGTGCATGCGTGGATTCTCTGACTATTGCAGTGGTCTGCAAGCCACTATTACACAGTTCTGACTGAGATCCAGGGATTGTTTGCCTGGATTACCCTGGTGGACCCACAAGGCAGAGGCTTCAATGTTGGGGTCGCTATCCCAAGAATCCCTATGATGCCCACACTAGGTGTGGGTGGCATGGATCTCGTCTGGTTGTTTCTGTGGAGAGGCCTTGGGTCTGGGGCAAACTCTCCCTAGAAGGCTCACTCACTCTCTTGCAGGACCAGTTGGAATGCACTGGGGTTCCCCTTGTTCACTACTCTCTGATTTGGTCCTGCTGCAGAAGTGCATAGGTAGGCTAACAGTCAGGTCTGTGACACTGTGGCCGCAGGACTCAGTGTCGACCTTTCCTGTGTGCTGCCTCTTTGTCCTTTCCCTCTGCCAGGAGGGGTTATGTTGACTGGTCCCTGGATGGCGCGGGAAAGAATTAGGTTGAGTGTACTCAATCCCAGATCCTGGGCCCAGATCTCTGCCAGAAGCAGCCTGGCGGTAGAATCTATGTTTGCTGATCCCGAGAGTGTACCAGGTAGGGTTGAGTGTCCTCAGATCCAGAACTTGGGTTTCTCTGCTAGGGGCCGCTGGGTGAGCTGGAGAGAGGGTGCTGTGTCCTTGGCAAGCTGCCCTCTGACCTTCCCTTCTGCTAGGGCAAGCTTATGGAGGTGCTCTCAGGGGAGTGCCAGCAGGGGTTGGGGCTTCTCAGTCGGATCCTGAGCCAGCGTTTCTCTGCTAGGGTTCGGGGGGGGGGCGGTTATAGACCTTGCTGCTAGACCTTATTGCGCTGGACCCAGGAGAATCTCAGGACGTGTAGAATGACCACAGTCCCAGATCCCGAGCTGTAGTTTGTTTGCTAGGAGCAGCCAGCAGCACTGGAGTTCCGGCACTGTGAAGCCGCTGTGCGCCTCTTTATCCTTCTGCTCCACCATGGCAGGGTTATGGCGGCGTTTGGGGGAGTGCCCAAAAGGATTGGGTTTTCTCTGTCGGGAGCCACTCCCGCCATTACAAGATGGCGCCGGTTTCCTGCTTCCTGGTTCTTCTTGCCAGCATTGTTTTACGATCTGCGCATGCGCCGCATTATGCTAATGTAGGCTTGTGTGGTCCTCCATTTGGAGACCACATGCTAATTGGGTTTTGTGTGGAGCACCAATTACAGACGAACAAGTCACCCTGCTGGCTACTTAAGCAGAACGCACACAGGGTTCGGGGTCCTTCTCCATCTGCTGTTAAGAGCCTCACAATAAAGTTGCTGCTGGACAAATCCGTTGTTGCTGCGTCGTCCTTATTGGCGAGGGCTGCGCGCGACATTTCTCATCCCCAATCTTGGGTTGGGGTACAGACAATGTGGTCTGTGGCAGATTCTGCTGGCCGCCTTTTGCCTCCTCCCAAGATGGAGTAGGGATTTTGAGCTGGGCGTGCAGCTGCAGCTGCTCTCTGTGCATGGCGGGAGCTCAGTTGTGATGGCGGCTGGTACCCGTGGTCAGAGAGACCTTCCAGGGAAAGACTGGGTGACCCGTGATCAGTCTTGCAACTTTCCTTCCCCGTGGGTTTTTTTTGTGACTGTGACTCTCAGTCTCAGGCACCCTTGTGCCCACCGATCAGCCTGGGAAAGTGATCGTGACACACAGGTTTGTGGCACCAGCCCGGAGACCCAAAGCCCGAGTTAGCCGGGTTCTCTTCCTGGTTCTGACTGGGCAGCCGAGAGTGGACCCAACGAATTCCCATGCCGTGGGAGCCTCCCCTCACCTGGGAAACAGGATAGCTGTTGTTTTAGCACCCAGAGTTCAGTCTCCTTGTCGCTGCACGGAGTGTGTTGTCCTGCTTCTCAAACATGGTGTTCTCCCAGAGCCGCCATCTTGGCCCTCCAAGATTAATCAATTTTTATTTTTTTAATATTAGTTACAGTTTGTTAACTTTGTATCCCTGCTATATCCCACTCCCTCTTTCCCTCCCAATCTCACCCTCCCACGCTCATCTCCTCCCTGCCCCTTTCCAAGTCCACTGATAAGGGAGAACCTCCTCCCCTTACATCTGATATTGGTTTATCAGGTGTCTTCAGGACTGGCTGCAAAGTCCTCCTCTGTGTCCTATCAAGACTGCTTCTCCGGGGGGGGAGTGTCAAAGAACCCACCATTGAGTTCATGTCAGAAACAGTCCCTGTTCCCCTTATTAGGGTACCCACTTGGATATTGAGCTACCAAGGGCTACATCTGAGCAGGGGCTCTAGGTTGCATCCATATATGGTCCTTGTTTGGAGAAACAGTATCATAAAAGACCCCTGTGCTCTGATATATTTGGTTCTTGTCACACTCTCTCTTAAAGAAAAACATATAACCATGGGTTCTGAGGCAAATTAAGTAACTCAGGAAATCAAGAATCCCTAACAGAACAAATGAACCCACAGCAAGTTGGGAATCTAAGCAACAAAAAAGACCATCAGGAGAAAGATTATAATAGTCAATGACTCAAGAAAACGGTACATATGAAACAAGAATGAGATGCTAAGAAACAAGAACAATCAGAGAAATGAGAGACACCTCAGAAATGGAAAAGATATTGCTGGAAATAAAAATGTCAACAGAGATTGGAAAATAACAGAGGAAATCTCTCAGAATATAGGATGAAACAACAGAGTAAATATGAAAAAGAAATATAAACGATATGGATCAACATAGCAGACTCAACAGTTAGAGAAAGGAGTGTGTTCTTTGTTTTGGTATATGTATAATACTGATTTTTCTTTTAAAAATTAGTTTGTTTTGATTTTTTGTGGGTTTTTTACTGTTTTTATTTTTATTTTTTAAGAAAGACAGACCCGGGGGGGGGGTGGAAAACAGGAATTTGAGTGTGTAGCCAGGTGGGGAAGATCGATCTGGAAGGAGTTTGGGGAAGGGAAAGACTATGATCAAAAATACTGTATGGAAAATGTTTTTTTTAATGTATCAGAAACTGGGCATATGTGCATATCTATCATTCCAGCACTTGCAAGGCTGGAGAAGGATGATTGCTGCAACTCACTCTACGTAGTGAGTGTCAAGCTAGCCAGAGTTGCATAGAGAGACATTGTCTCCAAAAACCAACATAAAAAAAATGTATTAGAAGTGAATATCCTTCAGCTAAAGGAGGGTCTCTAGAGCAGGCACCGAAAGCGTGGATCCAGACAACTGACTCCACCTTAGTCACTGCAGCAGGCCTGCACTATTTCTTTTCCATGTTATCACGCCTTCTTCTGTCCTCCATCAGAACATTTTCAAGTACCTTTAAAAATTGATCTGTGAAGATCCAAGATGGCGGAGCCGGGAGGATACTGTGTCTGAGGAGCAGAACAGCAGTATCTGCACAGCGACCAGGAGACTGAACTCTAGGCCCTAAAACACCAGCGATTGTGATTCCCAGGTGAGAAGAAATCCAAGAGTGTGAGAATCAATCAGGACCAACCTCAGGTCATCTAGTCAATCCCTGGAAAATGTCTCCAGGGACCGGTGGGGGCACAGCTGCTATCCCAAAGCAGAGCCCTCAGTCACAAGCCCAGAGAGGAGTGCACAATCCTCAGCCCAGCACAGGGTTCTCAGCCACCTTCCCAGAGCGGGGTGCACACCCTCCAGCCCAGAGCGGATTCTTCAGCCGCCAGCCCAGAACAGAGCCCTCAGCTGCCAGCCCAGAGACGTGCTGTGTACCCGACTCACTGTCCCAGACAGAAATGTGCGCCCCGGAGCACCAGAGACTGAGTTTCCCTGTCGGGGAAAAAAAAACCCACAGCTAGGGGAATCAGCAGACCCAAGCATAGAGTTTTCAGCTGACTGCCCCCTCACACACACA
>NW_026596396.1:2313003-2328464 GCF_907164565.1 Psammomys obesus | reverse complement strand
ACACACACACACACACACACACACACACACACACACACACACACACAGAAAAGTTCTTGGGAAAAGCTTCACATTCCTGCAGGCACCCAATCATCTGCTTGGAGCCACCACTACCACGTGCTCTATGCTCCACTCTAGATGGAACCGTGGACCCCAAACACAAAAGAAGGGGTCTCCCTGTTGGGAAAAAAAACACAGTGTGTGTGGGGGGGGTAAACATCTGGTCCAACCTCAGGACACCCAATGCCAGAAAAGTTTCTGGGTTCCTGCAAGATCCAGGCTTTAACTCCTGCTGTACTCATGAGAGCTGTGCTCACTTACCACTAATTAACGCTTGGGTACTGGGGCACAGAGTTCCAACCTCAGACCTACAAAGCCAGGGATCCCTGAGATCAGGTCCCAGATACTGCTCCAAGGGGCATGCAGTTATCTATAACTAAACTGACAAAACCACAGAGCTCCCAAGACCTTCAAGAGGGCTGTGCCTGGAAAACAATGTAACAACAGAAGCAACTTATTAAATTCAGAGCAAGAAACCCAGCAGTTTCTCTCCAGGACATCTATAGGTGATAGGAGAGCCCCTCTGACTAGCAGAGACCACAGATACCACTCAGATCTATATGCCTGAAGTTAGCAGTGGCAATTCCTGAGAAACACCAGCCATTCAGAGACCATACACAAAAAGCAGAGGAGGCCACCTTCAGGAAAAATAATCTTCCTGCCAAAGGGATTCTCCCCACCCCAGAATTCCAGGAAGCACCAGAAACTAACAAACAACACCTGAGATAGCCCAGTGGATAGAGGTCAGCACAAAAGCTTAAACAACAAAAGGCAGAGCAATATGGCATCTCCAGAAACCAGTTATACAGGGGCAAGCAGCCCTGGACAGCACAGCAAAATTGAAATTCAAGAAGATGACCTTACATCTATGCTGATGAAGAGGATAATAGAGGAAACAAATAAAATATGTAAAGAATTAGAGGAAGATAAAGTCAAACAGATTATGGCCATTCATAAAGCAATGGAGGAAGTTAAAGACAAACAGAATGTGGCCATCTGTAAGAAATATGGGAAGATGCCATGAAACAGTTTGTGTCCTTCAGAGAGGAAATAATTAAATCACTGAAAGAAATAAAAGAAACTGAGGAATGTTCAAACAATTCAATGTTCGGTGTTCAAACAATGTTCAAACAGATGAAGGAACTAAAGGAAAATACAATCACACAAGTGAAGGAAATAAAAAAACTCAAGATCTGAAGATAGAATTGGACAAATTAAAGAAAACACAAATGGAGGAAATTATGGAAAGGAAGAATTTAGGGAAGAAAACAGGAACTACAGCGGTAAGCATAACCAATAGACTACAAGAGGTGGAAGAAAGAATCTCAGGTGTGGAAGATACAATGGAAGAAATTGATGTATCTCTCAAAGAAAATGTTACATCCAAAAAATTCTTGACACAGGCTGTCCAAGAAACCCAAGACAATATGTAAAGACAAAACCTAAGAATAATAGAAATAGAGGAAAAAGAAGGTTCCCTCCTCCAAGGCAGAGAAAATATTCTCAACAAAATCATAGAAGAAAATTTCCCCAACTTAAAAGATAGGCCTATAATCATAAAAGAGGCCTACAGAACACCCAATAAATTAGACCAGAAGAGAAAATCCTACCACCATATAATAATCAAAACAATAATTATACAGAACAAAGAAAAAATACTAAAAGCTACAAGGAAAAAAAAAGGCCAAGTAACATATAATGACAAACCCATCAGAATCACTCCTGATTTCTCAACAGGGACTATGAAAGCCAGAAGGGCCTGGACAGATATCATGCAGACCTTAAGAGAGCACAGATGTCAGCCCAGGCTAATATATCCAGCAAAACTATCAGTCACAATAGATGGCAAAAGCAAAATACTCAATGACAAAAGCAAATTTAAACAGTACCCACACACAAATCCAGTGTTAGAGAAGATACTAGAAGGAAAAATACAACCCAGGAAAACTAACTACCCTCAGGAAAACGCAGGAAACAAATAACGTAACTACAGCAAAACTAAAGGTAACCAAGTGCACAAACACACTACCAGAGCCAACAGCAAAATCAAAGCATCTAATAGGCACTGGTCATTAAGTTCCCTCAAGATCAATGGACTCAACTCTCCAATAATATGACACAGACTAACAGAATGGATACATAAACAAGATCCAAAAAACTGTTGCATACAAGAAACATACCTAAGTCACAAATATGTACATTACCTGAGAGTAAAGAGCTGGAAGATGGTTTTCAAAGCAAATGGACCCAAGAAGCAAGCAGAAGTAACCATTCTATTATCTGATAAAATAAATTTTCAACAAAATTTAATCAAAAGACATGGGGAATTTCATTTCATACTCATCAAAGGAAAACTCCACAAAGAAGCCATCACAATTCTGAACATCTATGCACCAAATACAAGAGCACCCACATTTGTAAAAGAAACATTAATAAAATTGAAACCACACATAGATCCCCACTCATTAATAGTGGGAGACTTCAACACCTCACTCTCAACAAAGGTCAGTTCAACAAAACAGAAATTAAACAAAGAAACAATGACTCTGACAGAGGTCATGAATCAAATGGACCTAACAGACATTGACAGAATCTTTCATCCAAACACAAAATAATTACTTTCTTCTCAGCACCTCATGGAAGCTTCTCCAAAACAGACAATATAGTTGGTCACAAAGCTAGCCTCAACAGATACAAGAAAACTGAAATAATCCTTTGTATCTTATCTGACCACCATGGACTAAAGCTGGACCTCAACAACAACAGAAATAGCAAAAAGCCTACAAACACATGGAAACTGAACAACTACACAATGACAGCTGGGTCAAGGAAGAAATAAATAAATAAAGACTTCCTAGAATTCAATAAAAATGAAGACACAACATACCCAAATTTATGGGACACAATGAAAGCAGTGCTAAGAGGAAAGTTTATAGCACTAAGTGCCTTCAAGAAAAAATTTGAAACAGCTCATTCAAGCAAATTAATGGCTCAACTAAAAGCCCTAGGGAAAAAAAGAAAGAAACAGACACACCCACGAGGAGTAGAAAGCTGGAAATTATAAAAACTCAAGGCCGAAATCAATAAAATTAGAATCAAATAAAACAATTCAAAGAATCACTGAAAGAAATAGCTGGTTCTTTGAGAAAATCAACAAGATAGACAAACCCTTAGCCAAACTAACTAAAAGACAAGGAGACACTATCCAAATCAACAAAATCAGAAATGAAAAGGGGGACATGACAACAGACACTGAGGAAACCAAAACAATGATTAGGTCTAATTTCAAAAGCCTATATGCCACAAAATTTGAAACTCTTAATAAAATGCACAATTTTCTTGATCAATTCCAATTACCAAGGCTGAGTCAAGAACAGGTAATTCAAGTAAATAGTCCTATATCCTGTAAGGAAATAGAAGCTGTCATCAAATGTCTCCCATTCAGAGCCAGATGGTTTCATCGCAGAATTCTACCAGACCTTTAAAGAAGAGCTAACACCAATACTCTTCAAACTATTCCACAAAATAGAAAGAGAAGGAACATTACCAAACTCATTCTATGAAGCCACAGTCACCTTGGTACCTAAAGCTCACAAAGACCCAACAAAGAAAGAGAGTTTCAGGATAATCTCCCTCATGAAAATTTGATGCAAAAATACTCAAAACAATACTTGCAAAACAAATTCAAGAACACATCAAAGATATCATCCACTATGGCCAAGTAGGATTCATCCCAGGTATGGATGAATCGTTCAATATATGGAAATCCATCAATGTGATCCATCATATTAACAAACTGAAAGAAAAAAAATCACATGATAATCTCCTTAGATGCTGGAAAAGAATTTCACAAAATCTCCAACATCAATTCATGTTTAAAGTATTGGAGAGATCAGGGATACAAGGCACATACCTGAACATATAAAGTCAATATGCAGCAAGCCTATAGCTAACATCAAACTAAATGGAGAGAAATTTAAAGCATTCCCACTGAAATCAGGGAAAAGGTAAGGCTGCCCACTCTCTCCATATCTCTGCAACACAGTTCTTGAAGTTCTTGCTAGAGCAATAAGACAATGAAAGGAGATCAATGTGATACAAATTGGAAAGGAAGAAGTCAAAGTATGACTACTTGCAGATGATATGATAGTATGCCTGAGCGACCCCAAAAATTCAACCAGATAACGCCTTCAGCTGATAAACACCTTCAGCAAAGTGGCTGAATACAAAATTAACTAAAAAAATCAGTAGCCCTCCAGTATATAAAAAACAAAAGGGCTGAGAAAGAAATTAGGGAAACAACACCCTTCACAATAGCCACAAAAGACATAAAGTACTTTGGTGTGCCCCTAACCAAGCAAGTCAAACACTTGTATGAAAAAAAAAATTTCAAGTCTCTGAAGAAATAATTAGAAGAAGATATCAGAGGATGGAAAATCTCCCATGCTCATGGCTTGGCAGGATTAGCATAGTGAAAATGATCTACAGATTCAATGGAATTCCCATCAAATTACCAACACAATTCTTTACGAAACTTGAAAGAAAAATTCTCAACTTCGTATGGAATAACAAGAAACACACAATTGCTAAAACAATCCTTTACAGTAAAAGATCTTCTGGAACTAGCTCCATCTCTGATCTCAAGCTGTACTATAAAGCAACAATACTAAAAACTCCATGGTACTGGCATAGAAATCGACTGGTGGATCAATGGAATCAAATAGAAAACTCTGAAGTATACCCACACACTTATGGACACCTGATCTTTGACAAAGATGCTAAAACCATACAGTGGAAAAAAAGATAGCATCTTCAGAAAATGGTACTGGTATAACTGGATGTCTACATGTAGAAAATGCAAATAGGTCCATACTTATAACCCTGCACAAAACTAAAGTCTAAGTGGATCAAAGACCACAATATAAAACCAGACACACTAAACCTGTTAGAAGAAAATGTAGGGAAGAGCCTAGAACTCATTGGCACAGGAGATAACTTCCTGAACAGAACACCACTGCACAGGATCTAAGATCAACAATCTATGAATGGGACCTCATGAAACTGAAAATCTTCTGTAAAGCAAAGGACACTGTCATTAGAACAAATCGACTGCCTACAGATTGGGAAACGATCTTTACCAACCCTATATCTGACAGAGGGCTAATGTTCAGAATATATAAAGAACTCAAGAAGTTAAACAGCAACAATTAAGTAATCCAATTAAAACATGGGGTACAGAGCTAAACAGAAAACTCTCAATAGAGGAATATCGACTGGCAGAGAAACACTTAAAGAAATATTCAATGTCCTTAGTCATCAGGGAAATGCAAATCAAAACGACCCTGAGATTTCACCTTAGACCCATCAGAATTGCTAAGATCAAAAACTCAAGTGACAACACATGCTGGAGAGGATGTAGAGAAAGGGGAACCATCTTCCAGTGCTAATGGGAATGTAAACTTGTACCACCACTTTGGAAATCAATCTGGCCCTTTCCCAGACAATTAGGAATAGTGCTTCCTCAAGATCCAGCTATACCACTCCTAGGCATATATCCAAAAGATGCTCAAGTATACAACAAGAATATTTGTTCAACCATGTTCGTAGCAGCTTTATTTGCAATAGCCAGAAGCTGGAAACAACCCAGATGACCGTCAATTGGGGAATGGATACAGAAATTGTGGTACATTTACACAATGAAATATTACTGGACAATAAAAAGCAAGGAAATTATGAAATTTGCAGGTAAATAGTGGGAACTGGAAAAGATCATCCTGAATGAGGTATCCCAGAAGCAGAAAGACACAAAAGGTATATGCTCACTCATAAGTGGATATTAGACATATAACATAGGGTAAACATACTAAAATCTGTATACCTAAGGAAGCTAATCAGGAAGGACGACTCTGCATAAGATGCTCAATCCCCATTCAGAAATGCTAACATGATTGATATCAGAAGAGGGAGAAAACAGAGAACAGGAAAAGAGTCTGCCACAGAGGGCCTCTGAAAGGCTCTACCCTGCAGATTATCAAAGCAGATGCTGAGACTCATTCAACATTATGAGATGGCATTGTGAGATGGCATCTCACTATGCCAAACTTTAGGCATAATGCAGGGAATCTTATGAAAGAATTGAGAAATAGTAAGGCATGGAGAGGACAGTAGCTCCACAAGGAGAGCAACAGAACAAAAAAAATCTGGACACAGGGGCCTTTTCTGAGACTGATACTTCAACCAAGGATCATTCGTGGAGATAACCTAGAACCCCTACACAGATGTAGCCCATGGCAGTTCAGTGTCCAAGTGGATTCCATAGTAATGGGAACAGGGACTGTCTTTGACATGAACTGATTGGCTTTCTTTTTGATCACCTCCCTCTGAGTGGGGAACACCCTTACCAGGCCACAGAGCAATGCAGCCACTCCTGATGAGACCTGATAGACTAGGATCAGAAGGAAAGGGAGGAAGACCTCCCCTATCTGTAGACTGGGGGAGGGGCATGGGTGGAGAAGGGGCATGGAGAGAGGGATTGGGAGGGGAGGAGGGAGGGAGGTACAGGGGGGATACAATGTGAATAAAATTTAATTAAGAAAAATAAAAATAAAAATAAATTAATAAAAACTTCAATCTGCAACATAAACCCAAATACACTAAATCTAATAAAAGATATAGTAGGGAATAGCCTTGAAGCTCATTGGTACCAGAGAGAACTTTCTAAACAGAACATGAAAAGCTCAAGCACTATGATCAACAATTAATAAATGGAATCTCCTTAAACTGAAAAACTTCTGTAAGACAAAGGACACTGTCAATAGGACAAAATGGCAGACAATAGAATGGGAAAACATCTTCACCAACCCTACATCTGACAGAGGACTAATATCACATATATACTCAAGAAATTAAATACCAACAGACCAAATAACCAAACTAACAAAAATAATGGAATACAAGCCTAAAATAATAAATAAGAGAAGAATTCCTCCCTTTTCTGCTTTAAAATAATTGTTGTGCATATATCCACTAAATGAATAATGTATTAAGTAAATTTTTCATTTAAAGTAGAACTTATTATTAGCCTGACAATAACTATTAGTGAAAAATTTATTCAGGCCCATCGTGATACATGTGTTTAATCCCAACACTTGGAAGGCAGAGGCAGACAGATCTCTGTGAGGACAGCCTGGTCAACAGGTTGAATCCAGAACAGCCAGAGCTACACAGAGAAACCCTGTCTAGAAAAATCAAAAATAAATAAGTAAATAAATAAAAGATATTTCATCATCACTCAAACTTTGATTTATTATTGTGAGCCAAACATCAGAATATATCTTAGATAAATTTGGACACAAATCATACTGGTATTTGTCTACCATCTGCATTGCTGATGTTCCACAGCATCATACTTTATGAAGAACTGGAAGGGCATCACTAAAAAGTTCACAAACATAAAGAAATAATAAAAATTAAGGCCTGCTGGCTTGTGTCTATATTATCAAGAATTGAGGAACAGAGGAAGGAGGATTACTGTGAGTTTGAGTTTCAGGCCACTTTAAAATGAAGAGCAGAATTCTGTCTCAAAAGCACTAAAAACAAAGCAAAAAGAAAATGCAATTACTTTTATTTGATTAACGTATGATGTGAATTGTCACATAATACTCAATGAGTATAGTGATTACATGTTAAAAATAATGTAAATGCAGAGTTGTGGAATTCCACACCTACAGCCCAGGGATCTTTGTGAAAGAGGAATCAGAATAATGGTAAGAGCCTGAGGATAAGGTACTTCGCTGTGAGACTGTGTCTCCTAGAAATGGCAGAAGCTACACTCAGAATCATGACTGCCTATACATTAGCTGAACACAACAATAGAAGTGTGTGTGTGTGTGTGTGTGTGTGTGTGTGTGACAACAATTAACAAATAGTAGGTCATGAATTTGAAAGAGAGCAGAAGTAGGAAAGGCATATGGGGGATATAGAGGGAGGAAAGGGTGATACGATGTAGCTAGTTTTATGCTAACTTGACACAAGCTCTAGTCATCTGAGAGGAGGGAACATTAAGAAAATGACTGGTGCTGTGGCTCACATCTGCAATCCCAGCACTCGAGGAGACAGACACAGGTGTATCTCTGTGAGTTTGAGGCCTGCCTGGTCTACAAATCGAGTCCATGAGAGCCAAGACTACACAGAGAAACCCTGTCTCAAAACAAACAAACAAAAATAGAATATCAGGTTGTAGGCAAGCCTGTGGAACATTTTCTTAATTATTGATTAATGGGAGAGGACCTATCTTACTGTTGATGGTGCCACCCCTTGGATGGTGGTCTTGGGTTCTATAAGTAAGCAAGCTGAGCAAGCCAGTAAGTACTGCGCCTCTATGTCCTCTGCATCAAGTCCAGCATTTGAGTTCCTCCATTGTTTGACTTCCTTTGATAATGGACAGTGATATGGAAGTGTAAACCAAATAAGCCCTCTTCTCCCCATTTTGCTTTGGTCATGGTTTTTTATTATAGCAATAGTAATCCTGGCTATGACAATAATATAATCTCAAAAAAATAAAAAATAAAATAAGTATTGCCGGGTATGATGATACACGCTTGTAATCTCAGGAAGAAGAAGCAGGAGGAGCTCTGTAAATTCCAGGCTACTCTAGTCTATATAGCCACTCCAATATAGTCTATATTGCCATCCAGGGCTAGGCAATAAGACCATATATAAAAAACAAAAGCCCTAGGCAGTTTCAGAACTTAATTCTACCAGACTTCCAAAGAAAAACTAATATCAATACTCTTTAAACTATTCAACAAAATAGAAACAGAAGGAACATTATCAAACTCATTCTATGAAGCCATATTCACCTTGCTACCAAACTGCACAAAGACCCAACAAAGAAAGAGAACTTAAGACCAAACTCGCTTATGGACTTTGAAGCAAAAATACTCAATGAAATAATCGCAACCCGAATGCAAGAACACATTAAAGAAATCATCCACCATAAGAACGTAGGTTTCATCCCAGGCATGCACGGGTGGTTCAATATGTGGAAATCCATCAGTGTAATCTACCATATAAGCAAACTGAAAGAGGGAAAAAAAAGCCACATGATCATCTCGTTAGATGCCAAAAAATAGTATTCGACAAAATCCAACACCCAAATATGTTTAAAGTTTTAGAGAGATAAGGGATACAAGGTACATACCTAAACATGGTAAAAGCAATATACGGCAAGCCTGTAACCAACATCAAACTCAAGGGAGAGAAACATAAATCAATCCCACTTAAATCAGGGGGATACTCTCTGCCCACTCTCTCCTTACTTTTTCAACATAGTTCTTGAAGTCCTTGCTAGAGCAATAAGACAACTAAAGGAGATCAAGGGGATACAATTTCAAAAGGAAGAAGTAAAAGTATCACTTTAGCAGATGGTATAATAGTATGTATGAGTAACCCCAAAAATTCTACCAGAGAACTGTTTCAGCTGATAAACACCTTCAGGAAAGTGACCAGGTACAAAATTAACTCAAAAAAAAAAAAAAATCACAAGCCCTGCTGTTATACAAAAGAAAAATGGGCTGAGAAAAAAAATGGAAGGAAAACGTCATTCATAGGAGCCACAAATAACGTAAAGTCCCTTGGTGGAACCCAGCAAATGAAAGAAGTTAAACAAGGAAGACCCTAGGGAACATGCTTAAATCTCATTCAGAATGGTAAACAGGATACACACCAAAAGTGGTGGAAGAGAAGGTACAAGTTGTGAGCCTACCAAAGTGGCCCTTGAAGAGCTCCAAGCAACAGGGGATTGAAGCAGAGGCTGAGGCAAAACAACCAAACTTTGGGCAGAGCACAGGAAGTCTTCTGGAAGAAGGGGAGGATAGAAGGACCCTGAGAGGACAGGAGCTCCACAAGGACACCAACAAAGCCAAATAATCTGAGCCCAGGGGGTTCTGTAGAGACTGATGCACCAACCAAGGAGCATGCAGGGAGAGGACTTAGACTCCCTGCTCAGATGTAGCCAAATAGTAGCTCAGTCTCCATGTGGGTGTCTGAATAAGTTCAGCAGGGGCTGCCTCTGTCATGAACTCTGTGGCCTGCTCTTTGATCACATCCATCTGGTGATGCAGCTTTACCAGGCCACAGAGGAAGAAGATCCAGGCAGTCCTGATAAGACTTGATAAGCTGGGGGCAGATGGTAGGGTAGGAGAACTCCCCCTTTCAGTGGAGTAGAGGAAGATGGAAAGATCCCCCATCCTCATGAATCAGTAGAAGTAACATAGTGCAAATGGCCATCCTACCAAAAGCAATATACAGATTGAATACTGTTCCTATCAAAATACCAAAACAATTCTTTACAGAACTTGAAAGAACAATTTCAAGAAATTCTCAATTTCATGTGGAGAAACTAAAACCTAGAAAACGTAAAACAATCCTGTATAATAAAAGTCTTCTGGAGGTATCTCCACTCATGATATCAGGCTAAATTATAGAGCAACACTAATAAAAACTGCATGGTACTCACATAAAAACAGACTGGCAGATCAATGAAATCAAATCAAAGATCCAGAAATAAACCCACACACCTACTGATACTTGATTTTTGACAAAGATGCCAAAAACATACAATGGAAAAAAGATAGCATCTTCAACAAATGATGCTGGTCCAACTGGATGTCCACATGCAGAAAAATGAAAATAGGTACATACTTACCACCCTGCACAAAAGTAAAGTCTAAGTGGATCAAAGACCTCAACATAAAACCAGACACACTTTATATATTAGAAGAAAAAGTGGGGAATACCCTAGAACTCATTGGCACAGGAGACAACTTTCTGAACAGAACCCCAACAGCACAGGCTCTAAGAGCAACAATCAATAAATGGGACCTCATGAAACTGAAAAGTTTCTGTCATCAAAACAAAATGACAGCCTACATACTAGAATGGATTTTCACAAAACTATATATCTGACAGTGAGCTCATATTCAGAATACAATAAAGAACTTGAGAAGTTAAACACTAATAAACTAAGTAAACAAATTAAAAAGTGGGGTTCAGACTATTTGCAAATGTCATGAGTGGTAGAACTGGATCTTGAGGAAACACTATTCCTAATTGTCTGAGAAAGTGCCAGATTGATTTCTAGAGTGGTTGTACAAGTTGACATTTCCACCAGCAATGCAAGAGGGTTCCCCTTTCTCCACTTCCTCTTCAGCATGTGTTGTCACCTGAGTTTTTCATCTTAGCCATTCTGATGGGTGTAAGGTGAAACCTCAGGGTCATTTTGATTTGCATTTCCCTGATGACTAACGATGTTGAACATTTTTTTATGTGTTTCTCTGCCATTCGATATTCCTCTATTGAGAGTTCTCTGTTTAGCTCTGTACCCCATTTTTAATTGGATTATTTGATTTGTTGCTGTTTAACTTCTTGAGTTCTTTATATATTCTGGATATTAGCCCTCCTTCAGATATAGGGTTGGTGAAGATAGTTTCCTAATCTGTAGGCTGTCGTTTTGTTCTAATGACAGTATCCTTTGCTTTACAGAAGCTTTTCAGTTTCATGAGGTCCCACTCATAGACTGTTGATCTTAGAGCCTATGCTGTGGTGTTCTGTACAGGAAGTTGTCTCCTGCACCAATGAATTCTAGGCTCTCCCCCACTTTTTCTACTAACAAGTTTAGTGTGTCTAGTTTTGTGTTGAGGTTTTTGATCCACTTAGACTTTAGTTTTGTGCAGGGTTATAAGTATGGATCTATTACATTTTTCTACATGTAGACATCCAGTTAGACCAGCACCATTTGTTGAAGATGTTATCTTTTTACCTGTAATCTTCTTTTTTTTTTTTTTTGTCTATTTCTATTATTCTTAGATTTTTGTCTTTTCTTGGCATCCTTGATTTCTTGGATGTTTTGTGTTTGGAACTTTTCTGATTTTATTTTTTCTTAGAGAGATGCATCAATTTCTGCAACCGTATCTTTAGCACCTCAGATTTTCTCTTTCATCTCTTGTATTCTGTTGGTGATGCTTACCTTTGTGCTTACCTGATCTCTTCTCCAAGTTCTCCAGCTTCAGGGTTTTTTTTCTGTTTGTGTTTTCTTTGTTGATTCTAATTCTGTTTTCATGTCTTGCACCATTTCCTTCATCTGTTTGAATGTGGGTTCCTGTCTTTCCATGATGGCATCTATATTTTTGTTCATTTCTTCTCTATATGACTCTATATGTACCTTTCCTTGTGCCTCAATTTGTTTGGCTGTGTTTGTGTGTATTTCTTTGAGAGCTTTGTTTGTTTCCTCTTTATGTTCCTCTAATAACCTGATAAGCACAAACGTAAAATCATTTTCCTGTGTTTCCAATGAATTAAAATATCCATTGATTTTTGGGGGTTGCTGGGGATGCCATGACATCCTGATTTTGTTTCATGTGTTCTTATGCTGGCCTCTAGACATCTTATGGTCTGTACACTGTGTTGTTTGTTCCTGGAGCCTGTAGTGCAGACTAGGTCCATCTGTGTCTGGAGTCTGCAGTATTCTTCAGGAAGATGAGAGAGGTCCCCTGCTTTGAGAATGGGTGTTACTGTTTCTGATGAAGCTAAGGGAAGATGGTTGAGGTGTATGTTCACAAGTACAGGAGTGTGCATGGAAGTGTGCCTGCCTGTAAGGGTGAAATGTAAGGGAAGAGCAGGTGCAGGTGCCATTTGCAGGCACAGTGTGTGTGCGCAGGTGCCCTGAATGTCTCAGTGGCCCACAGGCCTATGGTGGTATTGTGCTGCAAGGGCTCAGATCTTATTGGGTTGCACCATCTTGCCTCCAGGATTTGTTTGGCTGGACTTCACTGAGAGATTCACACAGCAGGGGCTTCAATGTTGAGAATACTGTCCCAGTGATCCCTTTGTTGTCCACAGTGGGGGTGTGGGTGGGAAGGATCCAATATCTGGAGACTAGCTTAGAGGGTCCTCAGATCTGGGGCTCTGTATGTACTCTGGCACAGACTCACTCACTAGTAGGCATGTGTGAAAAGGGCCGAGGGCCCACAAACTCACTTGCAAGCATATGAGGTAAGCTCAGAGTTCCCACAGTTTCCTACTCTCAGATTTGGGTCCCTTGTTTGGCCCTTAAAGTAAGGAGGCCCTGTACCTGGGGTTATTCACTCCCCACCACTGCCAATGGAGCCAGAGAAAGTGTAGCAGAAAGTGCAGGGGGTTAATAGTTTGCCATTCTCAGACCCGGAGATGTCCAAGGGAAGGGGGGGGAAATCTAATCTGCCCCAACTCACAGGTTGTTCTCTCTAGCCCAGGAAGCCTCAAACTCAATGCTCTGGCTTTATCTGCCCATCCACTCACCAGTTTTGAAGTTTTGGATCATCGGCCCCTCAGATACTGTTTGAGCTGGTAGCCTCCATCTTGGAGTCCCCCAAAATGGGTACTTTATTTTGATATTGCAAAAACAGATTTCTTTTAAAAATGTGGTTAAGGCAATGAAACATTTTGAAGCTTATGAGGTATTGTATAAAAATATCTTTATGGAATATATATTCGGGGGTTGTATTTTTGAGGCATGCTTTGTGATTGAACCCTTGTTAATCTATTGAACCCTGTGAAGGTCTATCAGATTTGAAGTTTGTATCTGGCTACCAGTTACTGAATGAATGGATTAATGGTGTTTGTTCCTGGCTGATAAGTTTGGTATGGCCAGAATAGTTCAAGTACAGTTTTAAAATTGTTCTATACTCCTCTAGTATGCAGTTGTTTCTAAAACTTATTTGATTACAACAATAGAACCTGGTTAAAGTAAACTGTAAATGCTCCACAGTGCTATACCATGGTAGGCAGCAACACCACCAGCAACATCTGATGGCTATGTTTTAAATTGCCTGCTGTGGCCTGTAATAACATGTGGCTGGCCACCAATTTGCTTCAGAGATAAAGAAGGTGGAGCGGTGGTTTTACTGCCATCTCCACTAAGAGCAGTCACAAGACTGGCAACCATTTTGGTTGTGGGATAGTCATGGTCTGCTGCCATCTTTGCTGATGGCTGCCAAATATGTTCAGTTCCCTGTTTAGTTCTAAGTGCAACTTTTGTTCTTTAAACTTTTGTTGTTCAGTCTTAATAAAGCATTGTGGTAGAATCAGCAAGATTTGACAGTCCCTCTATGAACTGTGGCTATGATTGAAAGTTCTGCTTTCATTTTAGTTCAGAAATATATTTAAAGTTATGCTAATGACTGCAGTTGGTTACAAGATTGAGCTTTATCCAGTCTCTTGTTTATGTTTTTAAGGTTAAGCCTATGATGGGTATCTACAAAGTTTGCTTATATAGATCTACTAGAAATAAATATGGTTCTAAAACACTTAACTATGGAGTGTGCCAGAATTAGAGATTATAGCATTTTGTTGTAGAGAATGCAGTTTAGAGCACATAACTAAAGATAGTGTTGTACTCAGATTCCGAGACACCAAAAGGCCACCAGAAGTAGAGTCCATTGCAAAACACATGAGGATCTTTTTTTATTACAAGCTCAAGCCAGGGTCGCAGCAACCTCCCTGGTTGAAGAAGAGGAGTGCAGCCCTGTGGTCTAGGAGAACAAGGTTTTTAAAGGGCAAAACCGCAAGTGGCAGGTTACATGCCTTGGCATTACATTATTGGGTAAAAGAGACTGACTTTTGAAATGATTGGTTTACTTAAGGTACCAAGATCATAAATGGTTCTGGCCTAGCCATCTGGGCCGGTTTCCTAGCAACTGTATCTCTAGTGGGCAAGAAAAGAATGCAGTAAGCCTAGTTCATCCCTGCAGGTGACCGGGCATGTCTCTATCTGGCTGGCCTTTGTTCAGGCTTGTGCTCCAAACTCCAAACCAATACCAAAAATCTAATTTTTTAATTCTTTGTTCTCTCAAGACAAAGAGTAACTCATATTCTGGCACTCAAGCTTGTAAGCATTCTGTGGAATATGGCATTTTAACATGTGTAAGCTTTTTTATGACAGACAAAGAGTCCCAAAATCTTGGCAGTAAGTCCCCAAGGTCTCTGAGAAGATCTGGGCACAGAGGCCTTCAACTCTGGATTGTAGTATGCTAACCACTGGGCACTATTGTACCAACTGGCCTACCTCTAGGGCCCAGCTTAAACTGTTGACAAAACTATGGACCCCTAGAGAGTCACTGGTTCACATTGCTGAAAGCAATGTGAGGCCATCCCATCATGTTCTTCTTTTCTCCATAAACAGTCTCTCATCTTCTGGGCCTGATAGCTGGACCGCCTCTGCTTATGGTGCCATTAAAAAACAGGAACCAAGTACAACTGCCTAGGTGGTGGTCTGACTAGTCATCTATGTCATTTTGATTGGTATATATACATATATATATATATATATATATATATATATATATATATATATATATATATAT